>NC_026005.2:68833938-68909252 GCF_000442705.2 Elaeis guineensis | reverse complement strand
CCCATAGGAGTCCGGGCAAAGTCTACCCTGCAGTTGGAGTTGGGGTTGAAGTCCGGCTCCCGTAGGAGTCCGGACGAAGTCTCTTTGTAGCTGGAGTCGGAGACGAGATCTGGCTCCCGTAAAAGTCCGGTCGAAGTTTGTCCATAGCCGGGGTCGTGGGTGGAGCCCGACTCCCGTAGGAGTCCGGGTGAAGCCTTCCCGCAGTCGAGGTTGAGGACAGAGCCCGGCTCCCATGGGAGTCCGGGCGAAGGTGATTTATGTCACAAATTGACATAAAAGTATCAATAATATCTAATTATCTAACTTTATTAGGAAATTGATATTTGTTATTATATTTTGCAGAAGAAGAGATCATCAATAGAAAGAACAAGGAAAGAGATTCCAACGGCATAAATTTTACGCAAAACGGAGTTTAATTGACCCAGGATTGAAGAATGAAGAAAGAAGACTCAATTGGGTCAAACCCGAGTCAAATCAGGTCAAAATTGATCAAAAATCAACTGATTTGGTGATCTGGTTAGCCGCCTGGTCCACAGCAACAGGGCCTGGACCATGGACCCATCGGCGCACCATAAACCAGCCAATCAGCGAGTCTCGGCTCACCGCAACGCATCGCGAGCCCGATCCACGCGCGCGGTCCAGGGCTCATGAGGAGAGAGAAGAAGGTCCGAAGGGCAACCTGGTAACTTCACATCACTCGATGGTCCGATCTTCTCTGATCAAGATCCAACGCTCCACATTTTTGCACCATCGGACGGCCACCATCGCAGCCGGTCAAGATCCAACCGTAATCAAGGCAATTGCAAGAATCAATAAACACTAGGACAACACGGGATCCTTCTGCAGCGCGATCCAACGGACGAAATCTTCCAGCGCCTTGATCGGACGGTCCGCGATGCATCCGACCTGATCCCATCTCTGCAGCGATCCAACGGCAGCGCTTCACCCAGATCGTGATCCGACGGCCCAGAATCGCTTCCGGCTTGATTTATTAGATGAATTGGGTCCTTTAGATGAAGATCGGACGGCTGAAATAATTTCTAGGTTTCTTGATGGATTTAAGCTTTTTGAGCGAGATTTGAGCCCCTAAACCCCCTAACAGCCCTCTAAAACTCTTAGTCCCACATCTAAAGTTTTGAAAACCTTATAACCCCAAATGCCTATAAAAAGCCCCCAAAGGCCCTTGTTTTAATGATTCTTCCTTCCGATCAAGCTTGTAAACCCTAGATAGTGGGGTTTTTAGCTTTCTTCTCAAGCCTCGAGCTTTGAGATTTTTGTAATAATTTTTTTTTTATATAAAATCTTATTTTTATACAATTTTATCTCTTTACATTATGCAATTTATTTTCTTGCAATTAGGATAGTTTAATTTATGCAATTTAATTTTATGCAATTAGGTTAGTTTAAATTATGCAGTTTAAATTTATGCAATTAGGATAGTTTAATTTATGAAATTAGGTAGTTTATTTTTCTGTATTTAAATTTTGCAAGTAGATTTAGATCATGTCTAGCTAAGCATCCCTTCTAGGGTTTGCGATGAAGCTAGATCATGAGTAGGGGTTTTACATAGGGTTCTTTCTTTTTTCTTAGGATTTCTTTTTCTTCCTCTTTTGCCAAGAATTTTTGATGAACTACAGTTGGATCAAGTTCCTTCATAGTTCATGCTTGATTCAGTGCATAGGAGGAGAAAACCCTAAGGATCCTAGTTACACTCCCCTGTAAAGAATCTTGATGGGTTATCGTTGGGCCTTAGTCCCTTTATAATCTATGCTTGGGAAAGACAAGAGGAGTAGTCGTTAGGATCAATAAGAAAAATTCTAGGTAGAATTTTCTAATCTAGATCTAGTGGATTCAAAAACCCTAGATCCTTAGTCTTATTGTCTTTAGCAAATAACTTTCGATTTTCGATTTTTGTTAAAGCTCGCTTGAGCATAGATTTGAAAATCATTTTTAAACCAAGTCTCTGTGGGATCGACCCGTACTCGCTGGTCGTGCTACTCTGCACACCATGCGCTTGCGATTTTATTTACAAATTTTAAGATTTGCACATCAAGTTTTTGGCACCGTTGTCGGGGATTTGGCGTTTTAAATTATTTTCAAATATTTATTCTTCGTGCTTTATAACTCTCTTTCTTTTTCCTTTAGGTTTCTAGATTTAGTTGATAATTGCTAAAAACTCAGGTACACTTCTAATTTTTCTTTTATTATTTTTAGTTAATTACTTTTCCTTTTAGACCTAATCATTTGAATTACTTAATCATAAAAAAAAATAAATAAATAAAATAAAACAAAAGATATTTCATAATCGTGAAGTAAAATATCAAATAAAAAAATCTAAATTAAAATCTTTTATATTCTTGGTCATCTTGTTTATTTGCATTTGCATTTTTATAATTAATCTAAGGGTATCAACCCATTAACAAGATAAGGTGGGGATTTCATTACCCTTCCTTAGCCCAAAAACCATCTCCATCATATTGCATTACCTAGACCTTTAATCTTAAAATCAATTAGACGTCAACCTTAAGGAATTCGAGCTCATAGGACAAGGAACCCTAAGAGTTCTACCAAGTTTGAGTTGTTTGATTAGTTGGTGTCTAGGCAAGTCCCTGAGGGTGGTTTGTTAAATTGGTTCAGTTGCTGGCCTGGCCAACTCGTTTGGTGTCTAGAAAGGCAACGATGAGTAAACCTCCCACCTCTTATACTTACCTGGCTAACTAGTTGATCAATCTCCACTTGGAAGGCTTGAAGGGTCATCTTGAAACAGTTAGGAGCTGTCTAGATTTAGGTTAATCCTAGGATAGATTGAGTTTAATTTATTGTTTCACTTGTTTGAAAAATAAAAAAAAAATTAAAATTTAAATTAATTTGGTTACTTTTCTTTAGATTTAGGACTCCTTAGGATCTTTTCTTTAGAACTTTTTCTCTTTTCTTTCTTTTTCTTATACATAAAAATTTTATAAAAAAAATTGTATAAACATCGAGAACCATACACCTCGTGTGTGGAGAAGAGTGTCAGGTCATCTAGTTAGAATTGAGTCAATTTCTGTTGTTCCAATGGCTGAACCAATCCAACCCATGACCCTTAAGGATTTGTGTTATCCAGTTGGCTCCATCCAACCATCTTGTATCAGGTTGCCACAACCCACAGCTAACAATTTTGAAATCAAACCTCAAATCATAAATATGCTTCCAAAATTCACAGGATTAGAGGATGCTTATATATTTATTAGAGAATTTGAGGAGGTATGTACAACCATGAAACTGCAATTAACAGAGGATGAGGTCAAACTTAGATTAATCAACTTTGCCCTTAAGGATAATGCTAAGAAGTGGCTTTATAGTCTGCCAAACCATTCTGTCACTACCTAGGAGGGCTTTGTGAGAATATTTTTGAAAAAGTATTTCCCCCATCATAAAACAGCTAGGATTAGGAATGAAATAAATCAATTTTACCAACTAGCTGGTGAATCATTTTGGAAGTACTTTGATCGTTTCAAGAATCTTTTGACCCAATGCCCACACCATGGAATAGAAACTTGGAGACTATGCCAGATCATCTATGAGGGGTTAGATTCAAACTCAAGAACCATGCTAGAGTCTATGTGCCAAGGCCAATTTATGGACAAAGAAACTACTGAAGCTTGGCAATTCTTAGAAGACCTAGCCGAGAAAAATTTACAGTGGGAAACAACTAGGGAACCTGATAAAGCTACACCTTCAAGAGGAGGAATGCATCAAATTCAACCAACCCTAGCATCAGAGGCCAAGATTGCAACCTTAATACGTAGATTGGAAGCCTTAGAATTATAGAGACCAGCCAATATAAATCAAATATCTGCACCCATGTGTAAAGGGTGCAATGCACCAGACCATGTCTTAGAAGAATGTTCCTACTCGAATGAGTGTGCACAGGTGAATGCCACCTATCAAGGACCATTGAACAATCCTTATGCACCCACATATAACCCAGGTTGGAGGAATCACCCGAATTTCTCATGGTCTCAGAATCCTAATGTAGGCAATCCAAATTTCAATCAGCAAAATCTAAGGTCCAACCCAGTGATGAACAACCCGCCAGGCTTCCATGATAATGACAAGAAAATTACCTCTTTAGAGAAAAGCCTAGAAGTCATGATGAAGACACATACCAGCTTTATACAAACCACGGGTCAATTCATAAATAATAACACCCAATCTATAGCCCGTCTGGAAATGCAAGTAAGTCAGCTGGCTTCGACCATTAGTGAACGAGAATATGGTAGGTTACCTAGCCAACCTGAGCCAAATCCTAGGAACCAAAATGATCCACGACCCCAACAAGGAAACCAAGTTAATGGTGTAAATGCCATTCATACCTTAAGATCGAAAAAACAAATAGACAATAAGGTAGTTGCACTTGATGATATAGAGGACTCATCTGCCGAGTCACCTTCTAAAACTACTACCTTTCAACCTCAAGCATCAGAAACTGAAAATTTACCTAGTCCAGTACTTAAAAGTCTTAGAGCTCCTTTTCCAAACAGACTGAAATCCAATAAATCTGAACATTTAGATAAAATTTTAGAGGTATTTAAACAAGTCCAAGTTAATATTCCTCTTTTAGATATGATCCATCAGGTTCCAACTTATGCCAAATTTTTAAAAGATCTTTGCACTAGGAAAAGGATCACTAATGTACCAAAGAAAGTATTTTTGACTGCAAGTGTCAGTTCATACCTATCTAGCCATGTGCCAATTAAATATAAGGACCCTGGAGCTCCAACAATTTCTTATGTTATTGGAGAAACCAATATAAAAAAGGTCTTGCTAGATCTAGGAGCTAGTGTGAATATCCTTCCATATTCGGTGTATGAGCAACTAGGATTAGAAAAACTTCAACCTACTGGGATCACATTACAGTTAGCCGATAGATCTCTCAGGATCCCTAAGGGAATGGTCGAGGATATTCTGATAAAGGTTGAAAATTTTATTTTTCCTGTAGATTTTATTATTTTAGAGATTGAGCCAGTTGCGAATCCTAAAGGACATATACCTGTCATTTTAGGAAGACCATTCTTAGCTACGGCCAATGCTGAAATCAATTGTCGAAATGGTCTAATGAAGTTATCCTTTGGGAATATGACCATTGAGCTTAATGTTTTTAACTTAGAACAGGAATCCTCTTCTCATGCTGATGTCAATGTAGTCCAAGATGGTATTTATGAATCCATTGACATTAGTGATGATGAAGTCGATCTAAAGTCTAACCCCTGGTTAATCCATGAGTCTGAGGATGTCAATGAAATACTTAAAGAAAATCAGATTAATCAGAATCGACACTTCCTACTGAACCAATCATTGAGATGGTGAAATCATCACCTAAACCATCGATAGAGGAAGCACCCATTTTAGAACTGAAACCCCTCCCAAACATCTCAAGTATGCATATCTAGGACTCAAAGAAACTTTGCCTATAATTATTGCATCAGACCTAGATCCCAAGCAAGAGGAGGAGTTAGTGTCAGTTCTAAAAGCAAATCAAGAAGCAATAGGTTGGACCATAGCAGATATCAAAGGAATAAGCCCTTCTATAGTTCAACATAGAATATACTTAGAGGAAGAGGCTAAACCAACAAGAGAAGCCCAAAGAAGGCTTAATCCAGCTATGAAGGATGTAGTTAAAAAGGAGATTCTGAAACTCCTAGATAGTGGAATAATTTATCCTATTTCTGATAGCTCTTGGGTAAACCCAGTTCAAGTAGTACCCAAGAAATTTGGGGTAACAGTGGTCCAAAATGATGCAAACGAACTTATCCCAACTATGACCCAAACGGGATGGAGGGTCTGTATAGACTATAGAAAGTTGAATGCTGCGACAAGGAAAGATCACTTTCCTTTACCATTTATTGATCAAATGTTGGAAAGACTAGCCGGACAAGAGTTTTACTGTTTTCTTGATGGATACTCCGGTTACAACCAGATCCCCATAGCCGCTAAAGATCAAGAAAAGACTACATTCACCTGTCCATTTGGTACTTTTGCCTATAGACGAATGCCCTTTGGACTATGTAATGCACCGGCAACCTTCCAGAGATGCATGATCAGCATGTTTTCAGATATGATAGAACGATTTCTAAAATTTTTTATAGATGACTTTTCTGTTTTTGGCCTAACCTTCTCAGAGTGTCTAAATCACCTGCAATTAGTTCTAGAACGATGTAAGGAGAAGCACTTAGTTCTCAACTGGAAAAAATGTCAGTTTATGGTCAAACAGAGAATAGTTCTTGGCCATGTCATTTCTAAAAAGGAGATTGAAGTAGACAAGGCCAAAATAGATCTAATTGCAAGTCTTCCACCACCTAAATCTGTGAAAGAAATACGTTCATTTTTAGGTCATGCTGGATTCTATAGAAGGTTTATTGCCAACTTTAGCAAAGTAGCACGTCTACTGACTAATCTTTTGGCAAAGGATATCAAATTTGAATTTACTCATGAGTGCTTGGAATTTTTGAATTTTTAAAAAAAGCACTTGTATCAGCTCCAATCATTCATCCTCCTGTCTGGTTTGAACCATTTGAATTAATGTGTGATGCGTCCGATCATGTTGTGGGCGCAATCTTAGGTCAACGGATAAATAAGCTGCCTAGAGTGATATATTATGCAAGTAAAATTTTAAATGATGCGCAGCTTAGCTACACCACAACTGAGAAGGAGTTCCTTGCCGTTGTTTTTGCTTTAGAGAAATTTAGATCTTATTTGGTTGGGACCCACACCATTGTTTACACCAATCACTCAGCCATTAGACATCTCCTAGCAAAGAAGGATGCCAAGGCACGCTTAATCAGATGGATTTTGCTCCTTCAAGAATTTGACCTAGAAATTAGGGACAAGAAAGGCACTGAGAACGTTGTAGCAGATCATTTGTCCCGAATTTCAGTCGCACCATCTAGTGAACCACCCATCAATGAATCTTTCCCAGATGAGCAACTCATGTCTGTGTCTACTGAACCTTGGTTTGCTGATATTGTAAATTATTTAGCCATAGGTAAGATACCTTCTCATTGGACTAAGCAGGATAAATATAAATTCTTTGCCCAAGTGAAGTATTTCATTTGGGATGATCCTTATCTTTTTAAACAATGTCCTGATCAAATTATTAGAAGGTGTATCTCAGATAACGAAGTCATGAATATTTTATCTTTTTGTCATGATCAAGCATGTGGGGGTCACTTCGCGTCTAAGAAAACTACTGCTAAGGTTCTCCAATGTGGTTTTTATTGGCCCAATTTGTTTAAGGATGCTCATGAATATTGTAAAAGTTGTGCTCAATGTCAGAAAATGGGTCGAATCACCAAGCGACACATGATTCCACTCAACCCAATCTTGGTAGTTGAAATTTTTGATGTTTGGGGGATCGATTTCATGGGACCATTTCCAAATTCTTTTAGAAATGAATATATTCTAGTAGCCGTTGATTATGTTTCAAAATGGGTAGAAGCAATTGCATGTAGAACATCCGATAGTAAAATGGTCATTAAGTTTCTTAAAGAAAATATTCTCTCCCATTTCGGTATTCCTAGGACAATCATTAGTGATCGGAGAACCCATTTTTGTAATCGAGCTTTTGTAACATTGATGAAAAAGTATAATGTCACCCACAAATTGGCCACACCATATCATCCTCAAACTAGTGGGCAAGTTGAAGTGTCAAACCGACAAATCAAACAGATCCTGGAAAAAACTGTTAGTGCCAATAGAAAGGATTGGTCTTTGAAATTAATTGATGCACTTTGGGCATACCGAACCGCTTTCAAGACCAATCTAGGAATGTCTCCTTATAGGATTGTGTTTGGTAAACCATGTCACTTGCCTATGAGATAGAACACAAAGCCATGTGGGCCATCAAACAACTAAATACAAATTTGAACGATGCTGGAAACCATAGGAAGCTTCAGTTGAATGAATTAGAAGAACTTAGAAATGAAGCCTATGAAAATGCAAGGATATACAAGGAACAACCAAAGCATTTCATGATCAATCAATTATGAGAAAAACTTTCAATATCGGACAAAAGGTGCTCTTATATAACTCTAGATTACATCTGTTTCCAGGAAAGCTTAGGTCTAGATGGACAGGACCATTTTTAGTAAAGAAAGTCTTTTCACACGAGCTGTTGAGATAGAAAACCCAAGTAATTGTGTTATCTTTAAAGTTAATGGTCAACGATTAAAACCATTTTTGAAATTACCTGTCGAGACTGTTGAAGATGCCATGGTTCTTTATGAACCAACTTATTCTGATTAAATTGCTTCGAGGTTTGGTCTGGCTGAAGACATAAAACTTAGCGCTTCTGGAAGGCAACCCAGCTTATTTAATTTCTAATGCTTTCTTTGTTTTCAGTTTGCTTAGGATAAATAAATTAGATAAACTCCATTGGGGACAATGTCGGTCAAGTTGGGGGGAGAGCTTGAACAAAATTAGGTGTTATCATTTCTTTTTTCTTCCACTATGAGTTATTTCTTGCATTTAATATATTAAAAAAAAATTTGAAATAAATTAATCTAGAAAAGAAATAACAGTAAGTTAGAAAGTATTTTCTAATAAATGTAGTGAGTCACAGAGAAGATTAGCTGGTTAGACTCTTGGTGGCCTAGGTCATTTAAAGACTATTAGCACTTCCAATTGCACATGCATACTAACAAGGTAAAGTAGGTGTTAATTGTAAGGCCAATTAAAGATTTGAGTATTATTTAAATTAGATAATTTTCTCTACACCCCAATTGAAGAAATTTGAATTTAAGGAAAGAGCTACCTGCCTGAAATAAAATGCAAAACACAGAGTAAATGTGGATTGCCCTAAGCCTAGTAACCGGGTCTCTTCACCTAAGTCAAGTGTTGAGATTCACGTCAAACGATGGTGGGAAGGCCAGGATGCTCAGCAAAAAAAAAAAAAAAATAGTGTGAAAGCTACCTTAGTTCTTTGTTTAATCTGGGGTGTATAGAAAATTAATCGAACTAAGTTATGAAAAATGATACAATTGGCCTGTACAAGTTAATACTGAAATACTAAGTTAGTTATCACTCACACAAGTGCTATAAAACTTTAAGTGTACTCTAAGAAAGCTCCTAAGTAGACTGACTACCGATTCTAATTCGAAGCTCATTACTTAGTAATACTAGAAAACTTCTTGAATTTCGATCTTAAATTAATTTACAAAGGAAGGATCTTTTTGGAATATGATCTTATTTTGGTACATTGCTAAGGGACTAGCAATGATTAAGTTGGGGGGTGTGATTTATGTCATAAATTGACATAAAAAATATCAATTAATATCTAAATTATCTAACTTTATTAGAAAATTGATACTTGTTATTATATTTTGCAGAAGAAGAGGTCATCAATAGAAAGAACAAGGAAAGAGAATTCCAACGACGCAAATTTTACACAAAACGGAGTTAAATTGACTCAAAAATTGAAGAATGAAGAAAGAAGACTCAATTGGGTCAAACCCGAGTCAAATCAGGTCAAAATTGATCAAAAATCAACTGATTTGGTGATCTGGTTAGTCGCCTGGTCCACAGCAACAGGTGCCTGGACCATGGACCCATCGGCGCACCATAAACCAGCCAATCAGCGAGTCTCGGCTCACCGCAACGCATGCGAGCCCGATCCACGCGCGCGGTTCAGGGCTCATGAGGAGAGAGAAGAAGGTCAAAAGGGCAACCTGGTAACTTCACATCACTCGATGGTCCGATCTTCTCTGATCAAGATCCAACGCTCCATATTTTTGCGCCATCGGACGGCCACCATCGCAGCCGGTCAAGATCCAACCGTAATCAAGGCAATTGCAAGAATCAATAAACACTAGGACAACACGAGATCCTTCTGCAGTGCGATCCAATGGACGAAATCTTTCAGCACCTTGATCGGACGGTCCGCGATGCATCCGACCTGATCCCATCTCTGCAGTGCGATCCAACGGCAGCGCTTCACCCAGATCGTGATCCGACGGCCCAAAATCGCTTCCGGCTTGATTTATTAGATGAATTGGGTCCTTTAGATGAAGATCGGACGGCTGAAATAATTTCTAGGGTTTCTTGATGGATTTAAGTGCTTTTTGAGCGAGATTTGAGCCCCTAAACCCCCCTAACAACCCTCTAAAATCTCTTAGTCCCACATCTAAAGTTTTGAAAACCTTATAACCCCCAAATGCCTATAAAAAGCCCCCAAAGGCCCTTGTTTTCTAAAAAGGAGGGGATTCTGGCCTTCCGATCAAGCTTGTAACCCTAGATAGTGGGGTTTTTAGCTTTCTTCTCAAGCCTCGAGCTTTGAAATTTTTGTAATAATTTTTTTTTATATAAAATCTTATTTTTATACAATTTTATCTTTTTACATTATGCAATTTATTTTTCTTGCAATTAGGATAGTTTAATTTATGCAATTTAATTTTATGCAATTAGGTTAGTTTAAATTATGCAGTTTAAATTTATGCAATTAGGATAGTTTAATTTATGAAATTAGGGTAGTTTATTTTTCTACATTTAAATTTTGCAAGTAGATTTAGATCATGTCTAGCTAAGCATCCCTTCTAGGGTTTGCGATGAAGCTAGATTATGAGTAGGGGTTTTACATAGGGTTCTTTCTTTTTCTTAGAATTTTTTTTTCTTCCTCTTTTGCCAAAAATTTTTGATGAACTACAGTTGGGTCAGAGTCCCTTCATAGTTCATGCTTGATTTAGTGCATAGGAGGAGAAAACCCTAAGGGATCCTAGTTACTACTCCCTTGTAAAGAATCTTGATGGGTTATCGTTGGGCCTTAGTCCCTTCATAATCTATGCTTGGGAAAGACAAGAGGAGTAGTCGTTAGGATCAATAAAAAAAATTTTAGGTAGAATTCCCTAATCTAGATCTAGTGGATTCAAAAACCCTAGATCCTTAGTCTTATTGTCTTTAGCAAACAACTTTCGATTTTCGATTTTTGTTAAAGCTCGTTTGAGCATAGATTTAAAAATTATTTTTAAATCAAGTCTCTGTGGGATCGATCCGTACTCGCTGGTCGTGCTACTCTGCACACTGTGCACTTGCGATTTTATTTACAAATTTTAAGATTTGCACATCAATGGCCAAGTAGAAACCTACAAAGCTAGGTTGGTGGTGAAAGATTTCAGATAAAGATAAGGAATTGACTATGATGAAATCTTCTCACCAATGACTATGCTCAAGTCTTTTCAGATTTTGCTTGCTATAGTAGCATACTATGACTATGAGATCTGACAGATGGATGTCAAGACTGCTTTCCTCAAAGAAAATCTAGAAGAAGAGGTCTATATGACTTAGCCAGAGAAATTTATCTTAAGTGAGAGGGCAAATCAAATATGCAAGCTAAAAAAATTTATTTATCGATTGAAGCAGACTTCGAGGAGCTAAAACATCCGATTTGATATGATAGTCAAAGAGTTTCACTTTATCAAAAATAAGGATGAACCATATATGTATAAGAAAATAAGAGAAAGTGCTATTATCTTCTTAATTCTATATGTCGATGACATACTACTCATTGGGAATGATATCCCAATGATGCAATCAGTCAAGACTTGGCTATTGAATAAGTTTTTCAAGAAAAATTTGGGTGAAGCATCCTATATACTGGATATAAAGATCTATAGAAATAGATATAATAAGATGTTAGGCTTATCCCAGTCATGGTACATAGATTTCATATTAAAGAGATTTAATATGAAGGCAAGTAAGAAAGATTATCTGCCTGCAAGTCATGGTACACATCTCTCTAAGAATATATGTCCTAAGACACAAGAGGAGAGGAAGGGGATGAACAAAATCCCTTATGCTTCGATCATGAGATCAATTATGTATACCATATTATGTATCTGGCCTAATATAGCTTATGCTTTAGGCATAACTTGTAGATTTCAAACTGATCCAAGAGAGAATTATTGAAAAGCTGTGAAAAATATTCTGAAGTACCTAAGAAGAACTAAAGATATTTTTCTTATATATGGAGAAGGATCAGAGTTGAAACTAGAGGGATATACAGATTCAAGTTCTCAATCTAATCCGGATGATAACAAGTCAATATCAGGATACGTGTTTATTCTAAATGGTAGGGCAGTGAGTTGGAAGAGTTCTAAGCAGCAGACAATAGCTGACTCAACTATGAGGCAGAGTACATCGCTGCGAGTGAAGCTGCCAAAAAAGCTGTCTGGATGAAAAAATTCATCATGAAATTATGAGTCGTTCCTGAGATTGAAGGACCGATGTCATACTATTGTGATAATATTGGGGTTATTATTCAAGCTAAGAAACTTAAGTCTCATCAAAAATCCAAGCACATCCTCAGACACTTCCATTTTATTTGAAAAATTATAGAAAGACAAGATATTATCCTTGAACGAGTTGACATAAAGAACAATATAGCAGATCTATTCACTAAGGCCATACCATAGCAGCTATTTGATCGCCATCTTCATTGTATGGGATTGAAATACAAAGGTGATTGATTTTAGTGTAAGTAAGAGATTGAAAGAAGAGTGTCCTAAAAGTCAATCGCAAGTATGTTGCGATGAAATTTTTTTTTATAATTTTTTAACTCATATAATGATATTTATTATTTGATAATAAATGAAGTATTGATTCATCATTTTAGCTGTATCTTATCATGTCTAAGATTATGATGAACCCCAAAGATTAGAGTAATGATTTTAGAAGATATAAATGGATCGTGCTAGTGAGACCTAAAATCTTAAAACTCTAATTTTAAATATTTCTGATAGTAGGAGTATTGAGTCGAGGATCAATATTCCAGATAGACTGGCACATCTTATGTATGCTCGATGGAGAGGATGGCAGATCTCACTAGCTACTTGTGTGCGATGCTAATATAAGGATGTGAGTGCTCATTTGAAAATGAGTCCATTGAATTGACTCAATAACAGAAAATATCTTATGAAAGTCTTACTTATATATCCAAGATGGTTCTCTAAGTGAGAGTTGTGCATGTGATCCTTAGACTTGAGATCACCATGAAATCTTGTACACATGAATCCATATTTTGGTTTATACCCAGACATAGTATTAAAATATATATGAAATATTCTAGATATGATGGAGTATGTATGAAGGTTATGAGTAGATCAACATGAAATCTATCACTCCTAATAAGAAGAGATCGCATCCTGTGAATTCTCATCTCTAGATGATTTGAAAAAAAAAAATTTGATCAAAAGTAGGAAGGAGATTAGAAAGAGTTTCTAATGCTTCATCATCGGAGTCATCATTGGCTAATCAAAAATTGATATGAATATATATTTGAGTTGACATAATTTCATACTCATGAACATATTCGGAGTGTAAGAATGATCGAAGGATTGAATTGCACGGTAACTTACCACTGAAGGGTATATTTGATATTTTTATCAAATTTTATATCTTCTAGATAGTCATGATATGTTGCTAGACATCAATCTTGACTTATAAGTTGGATCGAATTAAAGAGTTTAATTCAATCATCAATTAGAAAGGATTCTAATTGTTGAACTCGGGTTAGCTCGATTGGACCTAAATTGGTTAGATTGGAATCTAATCAAATTCGGTCAACCTACATCCGAACCTACTGCTGGCTAAATATAGAACCCAATGGATCATACATATATAGAAATTAGTCAAGAATCTTTTTGATAAGATTGATTGAAATTTTGGATCCAATCAGGGTTCTCGATAAATATACTAGCATGTATGGAAATCCTAGCTCCTTGGAAGATCAATTTGGTCTCATACCTTGCTAGTTTGCTAATCTAATTTGGTGAGCAATTAGGTCAGGTTGTGTCACCTAGAAGCAACCTAAAAAGGGGTGCCACATCTCTAGTTAACACCAAAAATCAAGAGTCCTCTTGGATGAGGACTCTTGGTGCACAGAAGAGGTCTTGTGCGCATGTTGGCATGAGTAGAAGGAGTCCTTTTGGCTTAGGATTTAGATGCATGTGGTAGCCCACATCACCCTCCATCTTCTAGTGCACATCTCAAAGCATGAGATGTATTTTTTCTAAGAATTATGGGATGGAGAAAAATTGGAAAGAAAGGAAGCTCTCGCATGCATGCGGTGAAGTCTCACGACTCCTTGCATTTTGAAGAGTCCTTCTATAGATCAAATACAATTAAAATGGAATGCCACCTATCTAATAATATTCCACTTTTAATCAGCTATTATATGGATATTTATTTGGAATTTTTTTAGATTTATCAAAAGGACAAATGGATGCCAGAAGACCCTCCTCACGTGTGCGTGTGGTGATAAGGATTCATGTGAAGAGATGCGAGGAATGATCCTTCTGTGGGGATTTTTATCTCCTTATCAAGCAATCTGAGATCAGAATTAAATCCTCTTGCCACATGGTAAGTTCTGGATTTTTTTAATTTGAGAAGGGATGTGAAACATCCCTTCTCTGGTCGCATGCGCAAGTGGATGTGCTGATCAACATATCATTGATAAGAGTCCTTCTGCTTGAAAGATCTCTTATCTCTGATATTTAAATCAAATAGGCCTTTTGGATGAGGTGTGTCCTTGCATTTGAACGTCTCTCTGATGGCTATAAAAAGGCTAGCATGCTTGGTGTCCGAGGCAACTCAATCTGCTTTCCAATTTTATCTATATTGCTCTCCCTTCTTTCTTACAACCCATCTTAGTTTTAGGACAAGACTTTGAGATTTAAGACAAAGCCTAATCAGATCCAGACAAGGGTTGGAAAGGTCCTAAAGAAGAGAATTTAGAAGTCCAGATGAGGTTCTAAGAGGGTCGAGTCAGGTTCTTGAAGAAACCTGACCAATACAAGACTAGTCGAGTTCTAAGGACTAGAACTCTTGAAGCAAGGCGAAGGAGGAGTACTGTCTTTGGTTCTATTTTCGTGTGGATCACCATTGAAGGGTGGACACTTGGATGTCTCATAAAAATTGAGATTAGTACTACAAATATTTTTTTTATCTAAGTTTAATTTAATTATACTTTGATTATTATAGTCAAAGATTTCTGGGTATTAGGATTTTTGATGTGTCAGGTATTTTGAAAGAAAATTTTAAACACCTAACACTTCTGCTATGCCAACGAAACCCAACAACATCTAGCTGATAGATGCTCCAAATATTCTGTGTAGCCAAGAAAATATCAAGCAAAATATCTCCATATGTGCTACAGGAGCACATACCTCATCGTAGTCAATTCCGGCTTACTGTTTGTAGCCTTTAGCTATTAATCGAGCCTTGTATTTCTTCACCTTTTCTTTTGCATTCTTATTTACCTTGTACACCCATTTCACTTCGATGGCCTCATGACCTTCTGGAAGAGTAGTAAGCTCCCATGTGTCATTCTTTTGGATTGCCTTCATCTCTTCATCCATGGCCGTCCTCTAGTTTTTATTCTTCACTGCTTCTTCAAAAGAGATTACATTCTCATTAGTATATAAACAAATGAGATTAAGGAGATTTGTCACCTCATAGAGATTTTGAATGCTTCTTGTTTTTCTGAATTCTTCACTTGAAGATGGAGATCTCATGCTAGGTGATGAAGGAGGTGTGGAATCTTCAACTTGAGCCATCACTTGTTCATCTTCTTACAGCTCTATTATGTTGGTGCTCCAATTCCAAATTCCTTCTTCGTTGAACTTCACATCATGGCCTATGAGGATCTTCTTCGCCTTTGGGTCATAGAGTTTTTACTTCTTGGATCTCTAATCATATCCTATAAAGATGCAAGGATAACTCTTGTTATCAAGCTTACTTCTCCTTTGATCTGGGATGTACGCATAGGCAATGCAACCAAATACCCTCAAATGAGATACATCTGGCTTATAGCCATTCCATACTTCTTGAGGGGTCCTTCCTTCAAGATTCTTTGTTGGGCAGCAGTTGAGAATGTAGATCGCACAATTCACAGCTTCCGTCCAAAACTCTTTTGGTATTTCCTTCATCTTCAACATGCTTCTCACCATGTCAAGAATGGTCCAGTTCTTCCTCTCTGCTACGCTGTTCTGCTGGGGTGAGTATGGTGTAGTCAAGATCCTCCAAATACTTTGAGATTTACAGAACTCCTCGAATGCCTTCAAGGTGAACCCTCCTCGATCTGATCTCAAAGCTTTGATTTTGCACCTAATTTGGTTCTCCACAAGAGCTTTGAATCTTTTGAATGTCTCCAGGGCCTCCCATTTTTTCTTCAAGAGGTACACCCAAGTTTTTCTGCTAAAATCATCAATAAATATTAGAAAATAATGACGACCTCTAAATTAGGCTAGTGTGATGGGATCACAAATATCTGTATGGATAAGTTGCAAAGGCCTTTGAGCTTGATGAAATGACTCCTTTGGGAAGCTAGCTCTTGAGTGTTTTCTGACAATACATCCTTCACATATTCCTTCAAGGATATCCTTAATGAGAGGTGATCCCTTCACCATCACCTTCAAGGATAAGAGCTTCAAGGAACCAAAGTTCACATGCCCGAACCTCAAGTGCCATAGCCATGTGTCGTCTTTTATGCATGCACTCAAGCATTTTGTCACAACATACTTGATGTCAAACATGAACATTCAGTTCTTGGTCATAGGTACTTTTGCAATCAGCTGATCATGTTTTTTCAAGTAAAGGTATCTACCTTTCATGACAACATCAAATTTTTTTTCTAATAATTGACCAAGACTCAAGATATTTGTTTTCATATCAGGCATATAGTAAACATTAGAAATGAACTATTAAGAACCATCCTTGAGTTAAATTAGGATTTTACCTATCCCCTTCACTTGAACTTTTGAGGTATCACCGAAAGAAACATTGCCTTCCACTATCTCATCTAACTTTTTGAAGGTGTGTTTGTACCCACACATATGATTGCTTGCATCGGTATCCAAGTACCATATGTTCTCATTGGAGGCTTCTTCTCCCTTCTCTGTAAGTAGTAGCATACCATCTTCTCCTTCCTCCTCCTTTGCATAGTTGACCTTCTCATGCATTTGGTTATTCTCATTATGGTAATATTCTGAGGAGTAATGACCATATTTACCATAAGTATAACATCTAATTTTACTTTTGTCATACCTTCATGTTCTTGAGAAACCTCTTTGCCCTCTTCCACCAAAGGGACCTTGTGTGCTTTCTTCATTAGGTGGAACTCTTGGACCTCCTCTTCCTATGCCACATCCAAAGGAACCTCGTCCTCATCCACAGCCTCATCCACAACCATATCCACAGGTATAACCATGATCGCAACTTATCTGACTACTTTTGCTAGTTGGGCCATCCTTCTTCTCATTGATGGTGAGCTTGCACTTCAAGGCTTGCTCCAAAGGTTCTTCTTTCCACATCAAGATCCTCTGCGCATGGACTTGTAGAGAACCCATGAGTTCATCAACTGTCATAGTGTCCACATCTTTGGACTTTTCAATTACAGCCACAACACAGTCAAACTTCTAATCCAAGGATCTTAGGATCTTCTCCACCACATGCTTGTCCTCCACATTCTTGTCATTTCTTCTCATTTGGTTTATATTAGGGAGAACCTTCGTGAAGTAATCCGAGATGGATTCTCCTTCATCTTCAAAGTCTCGAACTCGCCTCTCAACATTTGAAGGCGCACATTCTTCACTTTCTCAATGCCCTTATCAGCGTTCTCGAGGATCTCCCAAGCTTGCTTCAAATTGGTGGCACAGGCAACCTTCTCGAATTTGGTTTTATCTAGCCCTTGATTGATTAAATAAAGAGCCTTCTTATCCTTCTTCCTTTGTTCGGCAAGCGCCATTCTTTATGCCGCCGTTTGTCCGCGGTCATCTTGAGGTTCTTCATACTCCTTTTCAACAACTTCTCAAATATCTTGGGAGCCTAGCAATACCTTCATCTGGATGTTTTAGTTCTCATAGTTGGTGGTGGTGAGTCGTGGAATGAGGAATTGCATGCCGCTGGATATTTTTTCAACCTCCACGCTCTGATACTGCTTTGATAGAGTATGCAACGGTGGTAGAATACACAACAAGAGTATGAGAAAATATTTTTTACTATATAAAATAATGGAGGAGTATAATTTTTTTTTCTCACAAGCCCTTTTTTTTTCTTTTCTTTACTTCACCACACGTTCTTCTTTACAACAACTATCTATTTATAGGTGTAAGAAGTGACCTTTTGATTTTCCTAATAAATTTATCATTATGCAACAAATGTGATCTTTAGACTTCCTATGTGACTCTTGAATTTTTATGACTCTTGATTTTTTGCCACTACAATGATTTTTCAATTTCTTCAACACAATTAAGTTTACTTTTTTCAACAAAGACCTCATTTGAGACTTGCAAAGATAGAGCTGAAACCGGCCATATCAAGATCTCTACATAGGATTGACCAATCAAAATTAGATGACAGAATCTTCCAGGCTACCGTCTTGATTGAGGCTGCTTTATCGAGGAAAATCTTGGAGTTTCTTTCAGTCCAATAACTCGATGCAATAGCAGCAATTATCATCTGACTGACCTGTCTGGAAGGGGGAAAATGCATCTTTCACCAAGTTGAACAATAAAGAACTAAGTTAGTAGTTGTAGTGGGAATACCAAGACAATTACAAAAAACCATCCAGATCTTTGAGATGAATGGACAGGAGATGAACAGATGATCGGAAGATTCATGGCATTTGTCACAAACACTACCTCCAAGAGATCTGCCAAGTTTCTTCTATATGTATATGCCGGCCATATCAAGATCTTTCTTTGTATTGTACCTTAAATGCATCACTTGATTATTTGTCTAAGTAGTGGATGGATTGGGCTTCTTAAACCCAATCTTCAGCAAATCCCAAATATCTTATGATATAAATAGAGTCTTTATCATGATATTCCAATAATCATCGCATTTACCATCAAAAATTGAAATAGAGCACTATTGATTGCTCATACCTACATTCTTTGAGGTTGCTATCTACAAATCTTTTTGCCATGTTTGTTTTCCTATGGACAAAGGTTAAGCCCGACTGAAGTCCAACCTCCTGGCTGTTAAACCACCTTACCTTTTTGTTGTTTTTTCAACAAATATTTGGTGGGGATGCATGCAAGAGGGAGAGAAAGCTCTTAATGCGAGGAATTAGGGTTTCAACTAGAAGAGAGAAAAGAGATGAATAAATTTCCAAGTTGAATTGGGCACTCTTCACCAACCATCTTTTCTTTTGTCATCTCTTTTGTTTAGGGGATTCACTTACATCCTAGTATTGCATCATAGCTTACAAGTGGCTGCACATTGATCATATATCCAACTACATAAAAGGAGACCAACGAGCACATCATATAATAGCCCATTACAAAGCAATCCAAAATACATATACGGGCAACAACCCAAACACATAATAGCTAGCCCATGTATATGGGCAAAGCAAAAAAAAAAAAAAAAAATTTGTAGCCATATAAATTTTAGTCAATTACTTCCCATCTGCTGATTAATTGTTGCCATGTAATTTGCTTACTATTCTTTCAATGTTAATGATTGCTTTAGCTATAAAAATACTGAGAGTGCTCACATCAACAGCGATGAAGGCAAGACTGCAGCATAAGAAACAAATGAGGATTCCAAGCCACAAACAATCTGGTGCCACTACTGCATAAATGCCTGTCGCAAATGCAATCATCATACCTAAGAATGCAAGCGAGACTAATACTCTCCCAAACTTCGCATAAAGCCATTGATGAGCTTCTTGTTTTATTGCTATTGTCGAGTAAAGGTATGCTGCCAAAAGTGAGCAACACATAGAAATGGTGTCAGAGATCAGGAACACCTGGACTGCTGCTTTTCTGGACAAGACTGCGAGACCCTGTTTCGGGTCATCATCATTTACATATCCTCCAGGTATTGTGAAAGCGGCAGCAAAGGTCACGGTTGCCATGAGTACTGCCACAAGTGAAAGATTGCGAGGGTACTCATCCAACATTTTCATCAGCAGCTCATTTTCCATGCGATGAAGATTCTTTCTAATAAAATTTAGTTTACTTGCATCATCTTTGGCCCAAATTCTCTTAGAATCGAATGGCTTCCATACTGATTGGTAGAAAATTTTAGTCAGAATTCACAGGAGTATGGTAGATAAAAGAGGGAAGCACAACCTTCGAAAAAATAGAAATATGAGAGCACCGAAAAGATTCATGTTCGATGATTTGGGCTGAAACTCATATGATAAAAAGGTCTAGTTATGAATGTTCTTACCCATGCGGGGCATAGGTGTGGCTCTTTGTCCGTGTAGAAAGATTGGGCAGCCGTGTGACCGTGTTGGTCAGTGACAGACATGTCTACTCTCTTCGATCGCATCAGCTGCCGGAGTATGCTTGGGTTGTGTTCCTTGACTGCTACGTGCAAAGGCGTTTTCCCCTCATTGTCCCTTTGGTTTAATAGCCGGTCAAGTCCCGGGGTTACCACGAGATGCTGCACCATCTTATTTTGGCGTTCGATGGCAATGTGAAGAGCATTCCTGCCCTTCCCATCAACGGCATCAACAGCATCTGGGCACATCCTGAAGAGCTCCAGGAATACAGCAACATGACCCCTTCCAGCGCACACGTGAACAGGTAAACGTCCATCTCCGTCTGCAACATATGCAGCGGACGAATCATGTTCCAGTAACAACTGTACCATCTTCAAATCTCCCCAGTATACTGCGTAGTGGAGAGGAGTCTGCCCCCTCTCATCCTTTTTTATTTCGGCCCTCGTTTCCAAAATTGCACGTGCAATCCCTTACAGAGCATCAAATAACAAGAAATCTTAGTAGTGTATATATATATATATATATATATATATAAATAAAAAAAAAAAAGCCAAGAGGAGGTTTTAGATCTCTGGGGATACAGAAATCCGCTACCTTGATGCCCTCCACTAACAGCAGCGTGCATGGCGGTTTGGCCGCGCGGCCCTCTATGGTCGCACGGAACGCAAACCAGAAGGAGCTGCACGATTTCCAAAAATCCCCTCATCGCGGCCAGATAGAGAGGAGACTCATCGTTTTGGTTGATGTGGGCGGCCAGCCCGGGGTCCGCCGACACCAGCTTCTTGGCCACCCCGACGTGCCCGTTGAGCAGGGCCACGTGCAGGGTGTTGTTGCCATACCGGTCCACCGCCCTGAGCAGCGCCTGCACCCCCGTCGGTGGCGCCACCGCGAGCTCCACATCGGGCGCCGCCACGGGCTCCACATCGGGCGCAGCCGCGGGCTCCACATCGAGCGGCCCTGCATGCTCCAGGAAGAAGACGACCGCTTCGTGGCTCCCCAAGATCTCAGCAAGGTGGAGTGGGGTCTCGCCATTCACGTTTCGCCTTCCGAGGAGCGCCGGTCTCCGCACGCAGATATCCTCGATGAATTGCTGCCGCTTGAACGTGACGGCGATGTGAAGCGCCGTGTTGCCGAAAGGAGTTTTGCCATCGAGTAGGTTGGCGCCACGCTCCGCTACCCTCTTGAGGGCATCAACATCACCGGACGTTGCCGCGTGCAGCAATGTTCGATCCATGGAAACTAACCAATATCTGACCACTCACTCGTTATGATTTCATGATGCCTACTCAAGTTATATCTTCTTCACCGAGGAAAGACGTAGGTTTTGGCAATTAATAAACTCTTTTTTCTGCTCGAAGAAATGGTCCACCAGTCATCCCGTCACGAAATTAAATAATACAAGAATTGACAAAATTTAGTCTTTAGTCCCCGACCAAGTGCATCCTTGGTTTCCTACTTTTATGTGCAATCTACTCTACTTTCTTGATACCTGTGCAGTCTGCCTTGATGTAGAGATATCTTTACGCCGATTTAATTTATATCCCTTTTCTCGCTGAGCGAAGACAGATTTTTCCAATTAGTAATTTTTTTAAAGACTGATGGTCCAACAGTCATCACATTACAAAATGATGCAAGCATTCATAGATTTTACTTTTTCTTTATTCCCCAACCAAAGCCAGTCTCAGTTTTCTTGATACCCACCCAAAGTATGCTCCATATTTCGACACGATACAAGTATCGGATACTTTTCTTTTGATAATGCGTTAATTGATAACATGGAAGGAAAAATTAAATTGAAAATAAAATAGTAGGAATTTTATTGCTGACCATAGAATATGTTTTTCTCTAAATGAAAAGTGATCATCCACCAGTCATTCCATCGTGAATCAAAATAATACAGCAATTGATAGAATCTGTTTTCTTTTTTCCAAACCAAAGACGGTCTTGGTTTTCTGGATACCCGGTCAAACTACATTTGTATATGCATTTTTTGTATTATTATTTGATGAGTTCCTTGCTCTTAAATTGTATTTGATGCATCGTCAGACAATTTTAAAAGATAATCTAAATTATCTTCAAAATAGATTGTCACTATTAAATTATCAGTAATCAATAATATTGATTACTATGTTTGATACATATAGGTAATATTGTAATAAAATTACTAAAAATCTTGATTGACATATTTGATATGACAATCAGATTATCGATAATATAAAATCAAATTTTTAAAATACTCCCTTAATTTTTTAATAATTATATTATATTATATTATATTATTATATATAATGATATTTATATAATTATTCTAATATATTTTAATATAGTATATTATAATATTATAATATGATATTATAATAAACTATTATAATATAATATAATATATTATTTCATTTTAATAATATATTAATATAAAATATTATACTATATTACTATATATAATAATATTATATTATATATTATGTTATATTAATAAAATATATTATTATAATATATTATAATATTCATATATTAATATATTATAATATATTATAATATAATAATGTAACAATATAATTAACATATTGTTATATAGAATTATATTTATATAATATATATTACAATATATTAATATAATATATAATAATATATGATTATATAATAAATTATTATATTATAATATAATATACTATATTATTATATATAATAATATTATATTATATACCATATGATATTAATATAAAATATTAATATAATATAATATATATTATTATAATATATTATAATAATAATCAAATAATATATAGTAATATAATATTGAAATAATATAATAATGATATAATATAATATAATATAATATAATCATATAATATAATACAATATAATTTATTGTTATATATAATATGATTTATATAATATATATTATAATATATTATCATATACTATATTATTGTAATACAATATAGTTACTATAAAAATATAATAATAATATAATAATAGTATATTATATTATAATATATTATATTATATTATATTATTATCTATAATAAGGGGAGGATAAGAGCTGTCGGAGAAGGGGGTGGAGAGATTGGCTTTGTATGATTTTTTTTTTTTAAGGATAATTTTGTCCAAATTTTTTTTTATAACATTGCCAAACAAGTGGTAATTTAGATAGCCACCTCTCCCTAAGGCAATCCAGATTACCTCCTGAGAGATAATATGAATTGCCAAGGTAATCTGGATTACCACTCAAAAAGTATACTAAACACAGTAATCTGATGGGTCCATTTTAAATTGCCAACAATCTGGATAGATTGTCAGCTACCAAACACAACCTTAGTTCTTTGTATTTGAAAGGGCTTCATGTGTTGGAACAGCATATTCTCCAGCATAATGCGAGAGTTGGACTAGAAGAAAGAGAAGATCTCCACTTTTGAGATAAGAAGGGGCTAATCTCGACAAACTCCAGCCGGAGCAGAACCCTGTTTACCCAAGTGGCAAAGGGTGATAAGTGATAACATTGGAGCAAGCGCTCATTGGTCTCATCTTAGATACATTAACCCTAACTAAAAGTGCCATCCCTTCCATTAGATTCTCTGGAAAAGATAAAGGTCCTCTGCAGTTCATGGTGCAACTCGGGAGTTCCAATTTCTCCCCCCCAAATATCTGTGAATCGAGCAAGACAATTGACCACATCGCATCATCTAGCACGCATTCAATCATGATCATCTTGCAGCAAAGTGATGGTTGTGATTGGGAGACTGGATCTGTCCATTTAAAAGTTCAATAAGGGGTCTGCCCGAAAAAAGAAAAAAAAAACTTCAATAAGAGAGAATAACGAGAAAGAAATGGTCATACAGGCTAGACCATGACTCGAGACATTTGTGCTGCGGTAGATCCTCGACGAATTCCTGCCGCTTGGACGTGGTGGCGAGCGACATCGCGGAACCTCGCCGCTTCCAACAAGCTTGGATCCAGACACTAACCAATATCCGAACACACGCATTATAATTTCTTGATGCCTACTAAATTTATATCTTGTTCACCCAGAAAAGACAAATTTTGGTAATTATTAAAATTCTTTTCTTCATGAACAAAAAGACTGATGGTCCAGCCGTCATCCCATCACATACAGGAATTGATAAAATTTATCTCGTTATTCCCCGACCGAAGGCATCCTCAGTTTTCGTGATGCCTACTCGAATTATATTCCATATTTTCTATTTTTATATGCAGTCTTCTCTACTGTAAAGTTTTCTTGAGGCGAGTGCAGTCTGCCATGCTGTGGAGTTCTCTTTATGCCGACTTAATTTATATCCTTTTTCCCACTGAGAAAAGACGTGGATTTTCTCAATTAGCAATTTTTTTAATAATAAATTAAATAAAAAACTTCATTTTTTATTTCAAACTAAAAATAATTTTCTATTTGAGTTTAAATTAAAAGAACCTCCCTGTTTCAAATATAAATTAAAAACAACTCTCCATTTCTAGCTAAAATGACTATTATACCCTTATATCCTCATACGATTATACAGTAAGGCAGTATAATTTTACAATAAGGCAGTACTGATTTATAATAAGACAGTACTATTTTCTAATATCGTAATATTATTTTATAATACGTAATGCAGTACTAATTTATAATAAAATAGTATTATTTAATAAATATTACAGTATTGTTTTATAATATAGAAGTACTATTTTATAATAAGATACTATTATTTTATAATAGTGTTATATTACAATAAGATAGTACTATTTTATAATAAGATAGTACTGTATTATAATAAGAAAGTACTGTTTTATAATACTCTTCATCATAATAAGATAGTATTATTTTACAATAAAGTAGTATTACATTACAATAAGGTAGTACTATTTTCTAATATCGTAGTATTATTTTAGTGTTGGTTTATAACTATAGGGGTAATTTAGTTATTTATGCCAATTGGAGAGCTGCTTTTAAGTGATACTCAATTGGAGAGCTATTTTTAAGTTTAAATTCAAACGGAGAGTTTTTACTAATTTATTTTTTAAAAAAAAAATAATTTTCTCAATTATTAATTTTATGTTACAAAATGATATAACTATTGATAAACTTAACTTTTTCTTTATTCCCTAACCAAAATCGAGCTCAGTTTTCTTGATGCCTACTCAAAGCCTATTCCATATTTTAAAAAGGCACAAGCATTGGATTTTTTTTTCTTTTGAAAATGTGCTAATTGACAACCTGGAAGAAAAAAATTAAAAAGAGAATAAAATAATTAGACTTTATTGCTGATAAAATCTATCTTTCTCTAAGTGAAAAGTGATCATCCACCGGATATTCCATCGTGAAAATCAAAACAATACAGCTATTGATAAGAAAAATAAGCTTTTCTTTAGTCCAAAGTCCAAACTGAAGGCAATCTTAGCTTTTTAGGAAGCTAATCAAACTACATTCTGTATGTATGATCCTTCTGTTATTATTTGATGATTTTTATACTTTTTGGGAATGTTTGATTTGGAGGTGTTGGATGCTAAAATGAGAGTGGAAATGAATGACTTCTATTCCAACCATTTGATTAGAGGGAGTCCTATTTCTATTTTGATTTTAGAAGAGAATGAAAGTGCCTTAATCCTCCAAAACTCAATTCTTATTCTCCTGTAATATTCCAGTTTCATTTTGATTGTATTTTCGATTCTAATCATAAACCGAACATATCAGAGGATATGATCATTTTTATTTTCATTTCAATCCATTCCAATTCCAATTTCAATTTCAATTCCAGTCGCAAACCAAATGCACTCTTAGTTTCTTGTATTTAAAAGAGATTTATGTATTGGAGCAGCATATTCTCCAACATAATGTGATTCAAGAATTAGGGTTGGACTATAAGAAAAAGAAAATCTCAATGTTTGAGAACCTCTTTTCCTTAATTACCCAAGTGGCAAGGGGTGATACCATTTGAGCAAGTGCTTGATGGTATTATATTTTATACATTAACTCTAGATAAAAGTCACATTCCATCAATGGTGGATGCATGTTAGTAGATGTGGGGTCAATTGACTCCAAAAAATAAAAAATAAAAAATATTAAGTATATGTACCAGTAGGAAAAATCAAAATTGATTTCACTAATTTTATAAGTTAACCTCATATCTCATATAAAATTTTAAAAAAGTAAAAGATAAAAAGATCATACAAAAAAATAATTATGATCTATATTCTTTCTCTCTTTAATGACTCATATCTCCTACCTCTCTCACTCTCATATTGCTCTGACTTCTCTCTCTCTCCTTCTTTCTCTTTCTTTATTAATTACTTCTATATTTATCTTTTAATACCCCACCCCAATCCCATCTATCCACCTCTTATATTTAAATCCTACATCAATTTTTTTTTATATTCTAGAAGGAGTACATTAAAAAAATAATTATGATCTATATTTTTTATTTCTTTAATGACTAACATATCTTATTTCTCTCTCCATCTCTCATACCACTTTGATATCTCTTCCTCTCTCGCCTTTATCTTTCTTTATTAATTTTTTTATTTATCTTTTAATACCCCACCCCACCCACATCCATCCATCCTTCATATTTAAACTCCATGTTAATTTATTTTTTATATCTTAGTCAATCCAAATATATAAAAAAATCATATATTCTTCTTATTTTTTTTCTCAACCCAAATCAAATATGTCTCTTTTAGGATCTATTTGATTGGGATATGTCAAATTATAGAGTAATTTCATAATTTTTAAAAATTATTTATCTAAAAAAATGATTATGAAAAAACATAATTTTTACTATATTTAGCTAATAGAAAAATTACTCCAAAAAATGATATTGGAAAAAAATTACTACATTTGGTTGGAGGTGATCCTATATAAAAATTTAGCCAAATTTATAAATATACCCATCAATATAAAATAATTTTTTAATATAAAATAGTATTGTTATCTCTAATCAATTTTTATATAATGATTATAATCACATAATCTTTTACATCATACAATCTGCATCTTTATTTTTTTTTTTGTAAAATCTCTTTATTGAATGAATTTGAAAAGATAGCAAAATAAATTCAATGATTACATATGTACATTATTTTTTAAGCTTTATCTTTTTCAATATTTTTATTATCACCAATGTCTCATTCTGCACCTCTCTTTATTAAATATATTGAAAGTATTTTTGTCAAGTATGGATTACTACTACTTGAAAATTTATCAAACATTAATTCTCCATCATATTTGTTTTATCTTCTGACTTTAAAAAATAAATATAGAACCCATCAATTTTTTTACCATCTCTCTCTTTCATTTTTCATACCAAACATGATAATTTGATATAGGATTTATTTTTCTATACCAGATTAATCCAAACCAAAATAACCCTTAGTTTTTTTTTGTAACACTCTTTTATTTTTTTGCCTTCTACTTTTTCTCACTCATTAAATATGTATTATTAGAATAATTTTTGGTTAGCAATTATAATTTTAACATTTAATAATATTTAATAACCATAATCTATTGGTCTTCAGTTCCTAACATAGAAATTAAGATTTTATTTTTTTGTTTGTGAATAATAGTTAATTTTTATTTAGTTATAAATAATGTGTTATCATGAGAAAATAATATTTGTAATTCATAGACAATTTTCTTTTTATTGATGTTTCTGGTGACATTTTATTGTTGTGAATTTATAAAAAAAAACTAATGGTGCATTATTTTTGTCAATGAAACATGGAGAGATTTCTTAAAAAATAATCTCTTTTAGTGCTTCATTTCAAAACTCACCTCAAATTCTAAAAAGTAAATGTAGAAATGGAAATGAAGTGTAAGTCAAAGTGGAATTAGAAGTAGTTTTATTGACAACCCGCACCAATCTTATAAGAGAAGTCAAATTGATCTTAATTCTCTTTCAGCTAATCTCAAAAATAAAAAAAGAATTTTAGATTATCATCCAAATGATTGAGATGAAGTGAGGTGAGCATACCTATAAAAAGGCCCTGGCTAACCTCGCAACCATATTTTCCCCAAAGAAATATTGGAGGTATGTTGCATAGATTTAATCCTTCTTAGTTTAATCAATATGGTAGTTAGTTAGAATACAATACAAAAGCAGATGCAGTATTTTGCTTGTATTGTTACTTTTTCAAGAATAGTGTTAGAAAACATGCTAGGGGTGACATTTTTATTAATAGGGATTTAAGGTTTGAAACAAAAAAGAGGGATTTGATATGCATATTGGTGAATGCAATAGTGCCCATCACCAAGTTGTCAAAAAATATGAAGATATAATGAAGCAAAAACAATCTATACAAACTCTTTTAATAAGCAAGCTAAGAATGAGTATCGAACTCACTTAAATATATCAAATAATTGCTCAAGATATTTTTTAAACCAAAAGTTGTCATTTTGTGGACATGGTGAGCATAAATATTCAAGTAATAGAAGGAGTTTTCTTGAACTATTACAATGGCTTATTGATCAAAATGAAAATATAGAAAGTCTCGTGCTGCAAAATGCTCTAGAAAATCAACAAATGATTGTCCTATCGATTCAAAAAAATATTGTGCATGCTTGTGCAAAAGAAACAATTAGTGCAATTATTGATGACCATCACGATGATTTATTTGGAAAATTGGTTGATGAGTCATGTGATATATCACACAGAGCAAATGGCTTTTATTTTGTACTATGTTGATAAAAGAGGATTATAATGGAGTGGTTTATTAGCATTATACATATTATTGATAGTTCTACTTTATCTTTTAAGGAAGCAATTGATTCTTTGCTTTCTGAACATTCATTAAGTTTATATAAAATATGTGGGCAAGGCTATGATAGAGCTAGTAATATGCAAAATGAGATCAATAGCCTTAAACTTTGATTATAAAAGAAAGTGAATCATCATATTCTATCCATTGTTTTGCTCATCAACTTCAATTGACGCTTATAGGGGTCATCAAAAATCATGATGATGTTTCTTAGCCTTTTAACATGATTGGTAATATATTGAATATGGTTGGAACTTCTTGCAAAAGTAAAGATATGCTTTAAGAAAAGCAAGCTAAAAGGTTGAACAAATTTTGAGTAATGATGAACTTCAAAGTAGGCAAGATTTGAATTAAAAAATTAGTTTTAAAAATGCAGATGATACTCGTTGGGATCTCATTATAAATTACTTTTATTGCTATGTTCCCTTCTATTATGGATATACTTAAAACTATTGCAACTGACGGCTTACATCCTGAGCAAAGAGTTCAAGCACAAGTGCTCCTTAATTTTTTATAATCATTTCAATTTGCTTATCTTACACTTAATATTGACTATATTGAAGATTATAAATAAGTTAAATTTGACTTTGCAGAGGAAAAAACAAGATATTATAAATACTATGTTGCTTGTAAGAGTGGCTAGAAAGGGTGGGAATCTTATTTGAATAATGTTTATGAATTTTGTAACATGTTGATATTTTGATCTTGAACATAAATGACATATATGTGCCTCAAGATCGATTGAGGCATAAATTCCCAGAAATCATAAATTTATACCATTATTGTATTGAATTATCTTATATGATTATTTATATACAACTTCTGGAGCTTGATGATCATTTTAGTGAGATAAATATTAAATTATTCCTTTGTATGGCTTGCTTGAATCTAGTTGACTCATTCTATCTTTTTGACAAGCAAAAGTTGATTAGATTAGCTCAATTTTATCTAGATAAGTTTTGATATGTTAATCTTTTGGTACTTGAACACCAACTTAAAGACTTCATTGTTGATATGCACCAAGATGAAAGATTTTGTGAATTGAATGAGCTTGGTGATTTTTCAAAGATCGTCAAAACAAAGAAGCATATTGTATATCTACATATTTATTTGCTTTTGAAGTTAGCATTGATACTATCGGTTGCTACTACTGTTGTGGAGAGGGTTTTTTTTTTGTGATAAAGTTCATAATGACTAAATTGTGTAACTACATGTATAATCAATTGATGAATGATTATTTAATGACATATATAGAAAGATGTATTTGGTGGTATTATTAATGATATTGTCATGCATCATTTTCTAAATATGAAAAGTCATAAAAGATAATTATAAAATAAAAAAAAATTATATTTTTGTTGATATAAAAATAATATTAATTCTATTTAATTTTTAATATTTTTATTATTTATTCTTTATTCTATATTGGTCCTATAAAGTAAAATTTTTGGATCTAATGCTGCATACTATCCACTGGATTGTCTGGAAAAGATAAAAGGTGCTCTATGGTTCATGGCGTAACTAGGGAGCTCCCGTCTCCCAAGCGTCCACGCATGTGGTAGACGAGACAATTGGCCACATGGTAGCACCAAGCACCCTGTCCATCAAGATGACCTGTACGTTTAAAAGTTCGATAAGATATGGTAACAAAAAAGATACGGTAATGCAGGCTATAACATGGCCCTCGAGATTGTGCTGGTGGTAAAATGAGAGTTCTAATTTTTTATCTAATCCCTAATGAAAAATTTTTTATGCACCGTGAGCAGCGTAAAAAATTTAATATAGAACATACCGCCTTATCCGATTGATCCATATAGTCATCACTTTTCAACATACATTTAATACCTGTAGACCATCTTTTTTATTTAAAAATTTTATATGATAAAAATATTTTTGTCCTTTGATTATGATATCCCTTCACAAAAATTATGACACTCCTTCAAAAATATTATGACACGTCTATCCTTTCAAAAAAATTATGACACCTCTTCTTAAAAATTATAATATCCCTTCACAAAAATTATAATATTCTGAAACTGAATAAAAAATTGAAATTAGGTGTCATAATTTTAAAAAAAAAATGTCATAATATTTAACAAGAAAGGGGTGTCATAATTTTTTGAAAAAGTATCGTAATTTTTGTGAAAGGATGTTATAACCAAAGGACAGAGGTATTTTCGGAAAGTGATGACTATATAGATCAATCAAATAAAATGATATATTTTACGTCAGATTTTCTGCACTGCCCGTGGTGCACAAAGAATTTCTGATCTCTAACAACCCCTATGCTGGGCTTTGTTGGCTACTAGATGGCCAATAGAACAAATGGCTAACAACCCTCACTCAAAGCCCAGTCTCGAACAGATGAAAACAAAGTTCTTCTAAGACAAGAGGCCGTCTGAACCAATTCTAATACATCCATCCTCTTATCAATATATCCACTGGGAGTATTCTCAGTCTTCATACCACAGCTAAACTCAAGGAGTGCATCCTTTCCTACCTTGCGCTCTCCACACCCTTATGTCACAACCTGATGGCCCCAGACGGGACACAGTAAAATTTGGTTTATTTGCTTCCTCATCCATCCATACAATTATTCAAGAAACACGCATTTAGAGATTGCATGGCCCTGGGCCAACAATCACAATTCAGAAGAAAAACTTCAGTCTAGATTAGATTGTCATCTTGGATTTCGGATCCCTTCCCAGCGATCCAATCAGCAATATGTGGAAATCAAGATACGAGGGAATAACATCCACCATAAATGAGAAGACAGCTATACTTTTCCACTAGAACTAGTTATTTGGAAGTGGTTTATACTGCTCCTAACTGTTAATGTTTTCAGTGGTGGTTGTTACAGCCAAAAAAAATCTAAGAAAAATATTTGAAAAAAAGGCAGCCATAGATATTGTACCAAAAAGTTTGCTTTTTCCGCAAGGTGCACCATAAGTAGAAATAAAGAACTTCCCAACATTATGAGATAGCACTTGGTTGGAATTGAACAACATACAGCAAAGTTTCAAACATCAAATATTAATTATTTGTCCACATATAAGCAACGCACATTTTAATCAAACACCAGAGATGTATTTTACAAATGTTTCAGTCCACAGAAACACTAAAAGCTGTAAAACATGCTGACAAGTCTTAAATACACTCACAGAAGCACCTCTTTTTGTAACTGACCTGCAAAGAAGAGACAGAAAATTAGTGGTCATGATATCAGTTTCATGCCTTATCAAACAGAAGCTTTAATAAGCATAAAAAATAAAAGATAGTGGCAATTGAAATAAGGCCAATAAGAGGAGGGGAAAAACAAAGTATATGGCCAAGCAACAGTTTGCTGTAAAAAATCTTCAACTTCTCTGTGTCATTTCTATGGCCTAATCAAGGGCTCCATTTTCATAGTCGCCACCTCAATTTGCACCTCTTAGAATTTAGGCCCTATTAACTTCCTGCTCACTTTTGTGGAAGAATTGGCACTTAACAGACTCCTTCGTGCCACAATAGTTTCATCAAAATTTCTGGAATTCTAAGGAACTCCTCTCCAACCTACAAAGTAATATCTTGCTTTTCAATAAATTCAGGGAGGGGCTCTGCTCCCTTTCCATGTCCTGAAGAACAAAAAAACTAAATCTTGTTTTCAAAAAAGAACAAATTGGATGGTTCATCCTCCCTTATTGTCAAAAAACAAAATAGCAGAAACAGATGGACATGCAATGTACATTTATTTATAACATACTATATCTAACAGCATTAAACGATATTTAAATACAAAATAAAAAATTAAGATGTATGAGGATTTACAATGCCAGAAGGTCCAATGTGGGTTGTCTTCCCCCTCTTTCTGCGTCCCTGCATAGAAGCATATATACGAATATTATATGAGATTCCAGTGTGTGACAACAGATCATTCAACATCATCATCCATGGGCAGACATAGGGCCTAGGAGGTCAAATGCACATAAGTGAAAGAGGACAAAGGAGCCAACATGGTTATATGAATGTCTCAATAGCGTACTAAACCAATATAAGCAATTGCAAAATCTAAGTTCAACCATTAATAAGATGAAGTAAATAAAATAATTTTTACATTGGATTGTTGATGCATTATAGTAGTTACTATTGTTAGCTGCATGAGAAAGTAATAGCTTTTATACCATTAACATAAATAGATAATGGCATTCTAAGAAATTTACTTTAGAATACTGTACTTCATATTTAAATCATGCATGGTATTATCTTATGGCAGCTATCTCAATTATATAACAGAATCACAGTGGTCATAATACATATCCAAAAATAATAATTTATAGGCCATTCTATATATTTCAATAAACAACAAAAGATGTTAAAATACAAAATTGGCACTGTCCTAAACTTTACAAGAAATGAAGATCAAGCATGTAAACGATAATTAATACAGGTTAAACGTAGAAAATATCAGCCAGACAGATGTTCTAGATCAAGCATAAGTATTATGTATGTCTCCTTCTCATTTTAACTATTTATAGCATAGCCTAAAAGGTTTCAAGTTTCAACAAATTAAACATGATTTAATACATTAACATTCTCTAAAACCATCAAATCTTCATCTTTGATTCCAAGGAATACTTTAGCAGTAAAATAAACATATCGTAAAATGAAGATAATTAAGACAACATATCATAGTATGTTAACAAGAGATAGGGATTAATAAATCAGTGTTGCATAGACAGATACAAGAATCAGATTCAAATATATAATCAAGTTCTTGACTTAGCAAGAGGAAAAAAAAAAAAAGAAATACAAGAATACATGGAAAAATAATTTTACCTCAAATATTGAAAGATATTATTTTCAGATCTCTTATATATATTTTTTAATTTGTTTGCTAGCTAGATCAAGGATTTTACAGAAAGTGACATTTTGCACAGTCATCTTAGTACCTACATGGCCAATATAGGAAACCGATGTCTGCAAAATCAACACTAAGAATCGTATTGGCATGTCACTGTTCGGTAGAGGAAGGTCAATATAGTAGTGTGCACCCAATATTGAGACAGGCTCTTAATATTTTTTTGCCCCACTCCCATCCATCATACTGCTTGAAACCAGATGGTTCTGGCCCTTCTGGGTGCTTCTGCTTGTTTGTATTGCTTTGGCTCATTTGCCAAACAAAATCTCAGTAACGTATCGATATCTTACGGGTTGTGGGATGATACAGTTAGTATGAGCCCGTACAAGACAGTACAACAAATCTTACAGGGAAGAATCAAATGTTACCTTTAACATTACTGTACGAGTGCAACTCTACACCAATTTCTAAAAGCTACAACCAAAAGGATACGGCAAGTATCTAAGCATCTGGTGTTATCCAATTTGGATACACTTTTGACAAGGATTCCAAGAGTTGGGTGCAAATGTCTAGCTGACATAATAGAGTTATTTATGAGTCCTTGAAATGGCAGGAAAAAGATTTGGAAGAACAAGAAAGCATCTTTGTTTGTGTTGAAAATGTCATGCATGCTGTTTATTTAAGAAGAACGAGCATGTGATAGCTCGCAATGATCCAACATGCATCTGATTTGGGTTGTTAGACAAATGAGTTCTTCGCAAGCCAGCTCATGTTCAACTTGATTTTCAGCTTGATCTTAGTTTCCACATTTAGTCAACAAACTAAGCATGTGCTGGATATTTTACCTCATTTATTAAATGACTGAGCTTCACTTGACCTCAGCTTGCTCCATTTCAACTCGAATAGCTTGAAGTTTATTTTGTTAATATATAATACAAATTAAATTTATCTATAAATTAAATATTTTAAATAACTAATGTATCATTGATTTTATAATTAGCTGTTAGATCTTATAGATCTTAATCCAACGGTTGAAAGCTCAACCATATGACTTAGATCCAATAGCCAACTTGAGAAAACTAAGTGGCTCCCCTGATCCCAATCTCTCAGCTCCCACCACCTCACTTTCCAACCGTTCCACCTCCTCTTTGTTTATCACTTATTCTCCCCCTCGGACTCTATCCAATTTCCCTCTACTTCTTCTCCACCACTACCTCCTTGCCATTGCAAGAAAGATCATCATTAGCCTTCCTTCCCCTCTCCACCACCATATCCTTGTTGCTCCCATGGAGGAGCATCGGCAGGCAGAGGTTTTAAATCTCATTCCTTTCTCATCCATTGCAGCACCCACTACTGTCATGGGCTCTAGCACCATTCAAGCACACCCTACATAATTTTGAGGTGAGCTTAAATAGAGCCCCACTCTCTTACGTTTCAACTTATTTACACCCTTACATCTGGCAACTATTCTCCTTTCTTTTTTTGAGAGTATTTTCTTTTAAATAGGGAAATTTTGATAGGAAATATGAAGGGATGTATTTAAGGAAAAGAAGACTAGTTTAAGAAAATAAGTTAAAACACCTCTCCGTTATACAGTTCTTAAAGGCTCAAGGTTAAAGAGATTGTGTTTGAGAAAGAGAGAGACAGAGGGAGATGGGTAAAATCTCTAATTGAAAAAACACAAATCCTTCAAAATGCATGCCATGTCTATATTATGTGTATTGAAATACCAACACTTATTGGATACTTCTAGAAACATTTCAGATACTTATCTAAAATATCCTATTTCAAAAGTTAAATAGGACATCCGATACTTCTTAAACACACTTGAGATCAGGATTCGCCAAACCAGCTTGAACCAGGTAGTTCGGAGCATACCGAACCATACCAACAACTAACCGGTGTGGTTCGGACATTTGATTCAGAATGCTGGCGAAAATGGAGTGAGGGAGAAGGAAAGAGAAGAGAGAAAGAGGAGGGGAGGAAAGGAGAGGAGACGGCCAGAGGTGGCCCGACGAGGCCTCCGAGGCTCCGCAATGCTTTGTCAGTTGCGAGAAGAGAGAGAGGGGAAGGGAGGGAAGAGAAAGAAGGGAAAGGTGGAGGAGAGGCCATCGGAGGGCCACCAGATGGCCACCATGGCCGTCAGACGGCCCAAAAATTTTTCACGATTGCATGGATTTGAAGCAAGGGCGATGCCCCTATTTCATTAGCTTTTTTAAGAAAGATGATAAATACTGAAGCCGTTGAATCCATTGCTGATTTCACTATTTATTGCATTTTTAAAAAAGATCGTCCATGTTTCATCAGCTCTTTTGAAAAAGATAATATATAGTGAAGCCAGTGAACCGATTGTCGGCTTTACTATTTATCAAGATTCACGGACTCAGTATTCAAATCCGTACCGATTGTCAATCGGTACGATACCATACCGTACCATATCGGAACATACCATACCATACTGATAATAAAAAAATTGAAAAAAAATTCATCCAATGGCAAAAAAAAGAATGAAAATCGAGCCACACCGAACTGAATCAGTACCGTATCGTACCATACCGGACCAAACCACATGATTTCGGATAGTTCGGGCCGATATCATACCGAACCAACCAGTTTGGCCCGATTCAGGCCATTTTTCGAAAATCTAGCCTAAACTAAATCGATTTTCTATCGGTATGGTACGATATGGAGTGTACCGATCAATTCGAACCGATATGGAATACTGTGATATTTATCGTATTTTTTTAAAAATATGATGAAACAAGGGTTTTCCTCCTATTTCAAACTCACGGAGACCACAGGACATTTTTTGAGCCATCTAGCGGCCATAGAGGCCACCTGACGGTCTCCTTGCCGCCTTTTCCTCCTTTCTCTCCCTCCCCTTCCCCTCTCTATCTATCTCTCTCTACTCTCATTTTCTCTCATGGAGGACTGCAAAGCTTGGGAGGTCTTGGCGGCCCTCCAACGGCCTTCGCGGTCCTCTAGTGGCCATTGTCGGTGTCTCCACCGGCCTCCTTTTCCCTCCCCCCCTCCTTTCCTCCCCCTCTTTTTCTCTTCGGTTCATCTCTCATTACTATGTCGATTCGGATCCAGTATGGTCTAGTATAGAGACATACCAACTCATATAACCGACTAACCGGCACAGGATTTGATTCCAAGTTGACGATCTTTACTTGGGATATTTTCTTTACATCACTCGAGATGAGGGCTAAGACTTTATTTCCTTTTTTACATATGTTGAACTTTTTATGGTAAATGGTCAAGTTTGGCATTTGTAACATCAAAATATGGATTCGCATCTAGGATGTTTCTACGGATAGTTAGTGTATCATCTCATATGGTCATGTTCTATTCGTAGGAATAAAATAGAGATTATAGAACATGACCATATGAGATGATACACTAACTATCCGTAGAAACATCCCAGATGCGAATCCATATTTCGATGTATCTATCTCTATATTATATGCATAGTATATATGCATATATATTGTATGGACTATGGAGCATGGATAATAGTCTATTAATTTGAATAATGACTAAATGATGGAGTCTGTGGATGTTAATGATATTATATAAAGAATGAATAATGTTATTTGAATAACCTACTATGCTTTATCATACTTATTTATTCATATGGTAAAAAAATATGTATATCCATTGATGTTTCCTAGATGCATTGTAACTACTTCCAAGATTTGTTATATTGGCAAATCTTTTTTCTTTTGAAGAAATTGACGAAAGTGAGATACTTCCCCCATTAATATATTATTTAAGAAAGTGGTCTTCCCATGGTAATTGTTTTTTGGTATGGGTGATGCAAGTGTGTGTGAGTATGGAAGTGGCATTAGATTCTGAAGATTTGTGTTACACATACTAGCTTCTTTCCATGGAAGAGACCACCTATCCCATTTCCTTCATTCTTCTACCATGAGGGTGCCTGGTCTAATCGTTAATAGTATCTAGCCTTATTTGTGTGTTCAAAGTGAGTTGAATATCGAATTGGGAGAGTAGCCTCTCTATTCCTTCATTCTTTGAGTTCCTAGTCCAATCCTTGAGGAAGACCGCCTCTTTTCCTACTTCAGCAATGGCTAGGGCTTGGAAACAGAATATCCTATTATTTCTTTCCTTCCACAAGCACCACAGTGAAATCACGATGACTATTTCTAGTGCTGTTTTTTTATGCTAATATTTTCTCCATGAGTGCCAGAGGTCATGAATGCTAACATGATGGTTTTGCATTAGCAAAGTCCAGAGGCCCCTTGAGTATGTGCATCCCAGCATTAGGTGGTCCTGATTTTCCCATCATTGCTATGCAGCAGACATAAGCTTGGGCCCAATACTCCCTTCTTTGACAGATTATTAGATGTTAGCAGCTTGTTGTTGTAGGATAACCAGTTGAAGATTTTGCACTCTTTAGGGATCGGAAGCTTCTAGATGAGGTTACCAAAATGTGATGTTACACTGCCATGCATTATGAAACGATAGCATATCAACACCATAAAGAACCCATTGGGACTCCATTTCCAAGTCTTTCTATCATTTCTTCAATTCAGGTGAACATTGCTAAGAAGGCAGTTCAAGTCTTGAAGCTCTATCTAGGTGGCATGAGGGATGGGAGTTCTGAAGTTTGCAAACCAATCTGGTCTCACCATAAAGCTAGCTTTGCCACATGACTGATTGTAATTTGAGTATGTATAAGTTTGGAAATAGAAAGTATAGCGGTTCTCTACCTACCCAGTTATCATGCCTAAATGAAGTGTGAATGCCATTTCAACCCGTTAGTATTGTGAAGGAGAGGAACATGTTATATGTCTTTGGGATACTTTTCCAAAATGGTGAAGCTATGCATTGCAGGTAGGGAGTTGAAGAATTTGGAGTTGTTTTGGAGTAGCAAATCTTTTGTGTTAGGGTCCTCCAAGGCTTGTCTTGGTCGAAGAAGTATCTACCCCACCATTTCAGAAAAAGAACTTGATTAAGTGTTTTTAGATCCATTATCCCCATGCCGCCCAACTTCTAATGAATTCCTTTCCTCTTGAGCAATAGGTGAACTTCGTAAGATAGATTGGACCTTTAGCGATACCATAGGATGTAGGCATTGATCATGTTACCGTGAGTTTTCATGATGGACTCTAGCAAGAGCGTGGTAGAGAGATCGATGCCCGGTAGATGGTGGAAAGAAGAGAGAAAATCCAAAAAATCTTTTTCTTTATCTTTTGAGAATTTATATTTATTTATTTATAAAATAAAATATAGGAAAGGTTAACGGATGGGGTAGCTGGATGGAGATGTGCGATGGCATCAAATATTAAATTTCATGTTTGTACAGATTTCTTTGCATTTCTAAACTCTTATAAGGGCTGCATGTAATATGTGCCACATGCAAGTCTACATTTTATTAGTTGAAAAGCATGGCTACAAGAATTTCCTACAATCAGGGTCATCGAGGATTCATAGACACTTAAAGAGGTTTCATAATTATAATAGTGAATGTGATGGCCCAGATTAATATCTCCTGCATTCCTATTAAATTTGCCAATGCCATTCTATATTGGTCCACATTGCTCAATATTACCATCCCTTCAGTATCGGTTCATAAAATCCTATTACTTTAAACCCTTTAAACATGGTAATAGTCTCAAGTCTAAAAAGTATAACCACTAAAACACCATCCCGAGTACTTTTAGATTTTATGCCCTAAGCACATCCCTACCTTCCTTTCTTTTTTTCTAGATGGAAAGGGAGGGGTCCACACATTTATTAAATAAAAATAAAAAAAGATACACAATATATAAAATAATGAAGGAAGAAGGTAAGAGTAGTGTAGAAATGGGAGGTGCCAAATATTAAGAAAGAGGCAAAAGATTTAAAGAGGATGTTAGACACAACATAATAAATAAGACAATATTTTATAGAACAATGGAGGGCCACTCTCTTTGAGGACTAATATAGAGACAAAATTGGCATCTTATGAAGTTGCCTTACTTATGGAAAAGACATGAATTACATTCCTTCCAAACAAGGAAGGTTGAACCAGTACCAACCGACGTGCCGGTAGCTGGCCAGTATGTTATGGTACTGTACCATATTGTACCATACCAATAAAAAAAATCCCACCCACCAACACTAAAAAAAATGAAAATAGGCCGAACTGGTCGGTTCATCCTGGAACCATACCAAACTAGGTGGTTCGGACCAGTTTGGGCCAATTCGGCCCTGATTTGAAAAATAAGGCCAAACTAGACCATTTTCATGCCAGTTCAGCTTGGTACGGGCCGAACCGAATGGGTTAGTCTAGTTTGGCAAACCATGCTTCCAAATACACCAACAGATATCCAAAATCAACTAATTCCAAGCATACTTGAGTTTCCTTTTCAATTCTTGATTTCTCCAAACTGCCCAGAGGTAAACTATCCATAGTATTGCTTTTTGAAGTATAGAGAAGACGGGACAAATAACTCCACCCTTGTTAAGGAACATATGGAAAGAATAGACGGAGTAGGAAATAGAAGAAACTCATCAATAGAGTCTAGAATTGAACCAATCAAAACTCTTCCCTGAAGATGAGGGCCCTTTTTAGTTTCACATACCAGCAACTGAGCCACCCATTCCATTGGGAAAACATAGTAACATTCTGCTTTAGAAAGGCAGCATAAAGAAACAGGAAGAGGGATCCAAGGTGAAGGTGGCCCAGTCAATCATCTTCCCAAAATCTAATAGACAGCCCTCCTTCAAGAGAAAAAGGGAGACCACACCAAAAGGCATTCAAGCTTAAGCAAAGACTTTCCATATAGGAGAAGCAATTGAATTCTTCTAGTCCTTGGATCAAAATAGCAGTTGTAGTAGTTCACTCAAGCCATTGTTTTCCCAATATAATCACCATTTGAGTGAAATATCTAGCACCATTTTGCAAGCATGGTTTTGTTTGTATCATTCAAGTTTTTCACTCCTAACCCCCATCCTCCTTGGCTTCAAAAACTTTACCCTAATAAAAATTGGAGAGAAGCACATAACTACTAGTGACCCTTTCCAAAGAAAAGCTTTATGAAGTCTATCAATATGTTTTACTACCCAAACAATGAACTTGAAGACTAATAAGTAGTAGCTGCGAAGAATAGATAAAATAGAATTAATTCAAGTTAATTGGCCCTCAAAAGAAAGGTAGGTCCCTTTCCAACTGGCCAGGCATTGATCAAATCTCTCAACAGAAAATCTTGAATCAAAAAGGAGAAGTCCTAGATAACAGAAAGAAAGGGACTTTTGTTTATTGTTGAGCATTGAGGAAAAAGAAACTCCCATATATATTAGTGCCAAGAGACAAGAAAAAACTTTCCACAAAAACAAATATAGAGTTTGGAAAGAAACTCGAAAGAGTAGAGAATTGGCTTTTAATGATCTGACTTGTTCAACCTCATGTTGATAGAAGAGGAGAGTGTTGTTCACAAATTGTAGGTTGCAAATTTCATGCTCAAATATATAAATCTAGTTTCTCTAAATAGATTGAGAACCTTGCTAAGAACATTCACTGCTAAGGTAAAGGAAAGAATGAAAGAGGATCTCCTTGCCTAGAACCTCACCAGCATTTTATCCAATGACTAGCCTCTCCAATCTCCATTAACAAGCACTGCCACCTTTGAAGTGCAGATGATAGAGTTTAAACAAGAAATCCAAAGAGTGGTAAAGCCTCCATAAAGAGAAGTTAAAAGGAACTCAAAGCTTAGAAAATCAAAAGCTCTTTCATAAATCTAACTTGCAAGGATGCCCCCTATTTTGTGAATTTAAGAATAAGATAATAATTCATGAGCACCAAGAAAATTGTTGAGAATCGAGCACCCCCTTACAAAAGCAAATTTTGCAGGATCAACAAGATCAAATAGAAGAGAAGCTAACCTATTAGCCAAGATATTGAAAATGATTTTTACAACATCATGGATGAAATTGATGCATTTGTACTCTTTGGGAGTAGATGTTGTTCAGTATTGTGATCTAGAGAGTTGAAGGCAATAATCAGTCATGAAACATACTAGAAGCCAAGGAAGGTGGAACTGTGCCAAACCGTACTAACTGTAGATCGGGATGGTTCCAGCATTCGAAATGAGACACCGACAAAGAGGGGAGGGAGAAGGAAAGAGATGAAAAGAGAGAGGAGGACAGAAAGAAGAGAGAGAGGGAGAGAGAGCTCTCGAAGGCCTGTCGAGGCTGCCAAAGGGCCGCTATGCCTGTTGAAGGGCCAGCAAGAAGGGGGGAGGGAGAAGAGGAGAGAGAGAGAGAGAGAGAGAGAGAGAGAGAGCAAGAGAGAGCATTCGGAGGCCCGCCGAGGCTGCTAGAAGGCCAAAGGCGGCTGGTTAAAATAGGGGCATCCACCTTTGTTTCATGTTCTCTTTTTTTTGGGGGGGGGGTGGGGAGAGATATTGGATGAAGTTAACAACGCCGTTGCCAACTTCACTTAATAATCAATATACAATTTTTCTTTATATATCTTAAATAGATTTTTTAACTACTACATACTAAAGCTCAGGCTTAAAGTGGTGGTTAATGTTTCTTAACTATTAACTGATAATTTGATATCTCAATTGTTAAATAACAGCTGAGATCTCAGAATATATTCATCTTTCTGAAATTCTCCAACCTTTCATCCTAGCCAAGAGAAACTAGTATCTTGGTTCACCCAGGCATCAATCACCTGCTAAGATGGCTGATATATCAGCCTTTATAAACCCTGGATATAAAGGCAACCAGTTCACTGAAGGTCTAGTACTAATGTAAGAGATAAGCTGAACAAAACTGTCTTTTAAAAAGTTGAACATAAATAACCCCAGTTCGCAACGGACATGATTAAAGAGCAACCTTCTAACTGCAGTTAAAGAGATCAACATCAAGGAGATAAAATTAACCAATATGAAAATAAATGACCAAACTCAAGTTACAGAAGAAAAATAAATTCCATAGCAATAAAAGTTATATTCTTCAAAACCTACATAACTGTTTCTTCTGAAAAACAGTCACCTGTCCAGGTGCAACGGCAGGACTAGAAGACGGCAGTACTACCTGCTGTTGTAAAACTTCAGGATCATTAGGAGCCCCAGGACCCTGTCATTAAGCAAAAGAAAATATGTATTACATTCAAATGCATAACTTTGTGACCAAGTCCAATCACAAACAACCTGTCTGGTTCGTTGTGGCTCTGCATCATCAGATGGGCATTCCTCAGGGGACCTTTGTGTCCGACCACATATTGCCAAGACCTCAGCGACTTGAGCTTGAAGTAACTCACATTTCTGCTCAATGGACTCTAACTGGTTCATGAACATATTCTTCTGGTCTTCCCAGATCCTTCTAGCTTCTGTGACTTCCACCATAGACTCTGTGCACTGAATGCCATTTTGTACAGCAGTCAAAAGAGCACCAGGTGGGATCAAATTGTCCTCAAAGTTAAAGTTCTTCATCCCAGACTCGTAGTCGAAAGCAAATGCTGCATTTGTATAACCTTAGAGAAATAGGATACATCATATATGTTAGCATTCCACATCGCATTAACCTTACATCCATGTAATATGCCACACTACATATAACTGGTGTCAGAGGGATGTAAGATTCAAAAATACATTGAAGAAAAAAAGCTTGGGTCAGAACTAGAGAAAGACATGAATAAAGAACATGGAGAAGCAAGGCAAACAAGCACTTTGGATCGATAGAACAAATAACTGCCTGGTATTTGAAAGGAATGACAAGCAGCCTTTAAGAAATGAACCATCATTGAGGTCATCAAATAGCACCTTTTACAAATAAATTAAATCATTGCAACTGCATATCAGACAAATTAATTTGTGATGATCCTCATGAAACCTAATATACTTAAGATTCACGAAGTTCAAGACATAAGTGTAAAATGTTTAAAGAGTATGGTTGCAAAACCAACCAAACCAGAAAACAATTCAGGCTTGATTTATAATCTTCCAAGCCAACTCCTCTGGCTGACAATACCAAAAATTTATATAATCAGATATACCCAACCCTGGTCCAGCCTATTTGCGTATCTCTTAAAATCTAGAATGTCAACCTCATAAGAAAGAAACAATGACAAAAATAGAAATATATAAAGTTGTTAGATATAAGAGACACAGGCCTCTGATGCTATAGAAAGAGAACATTTGAAACCTTCCACACCTCCCATTTTTTAATAGTCATGCAGGTGTTTAAGCAGATCTGGATCCAACCAGTACTTGGCCCAATTTGGACCAAACCCACACCTCAAGTTCAAACATATGGCTCTTATATAATCCAAAATTGAGAACAAATCTATATCCAGGTCAGTATGGATCTTAAAAAACTATATCTGACCCAAATGAAAAAAGTAAGATCAATTGTCTGGGTCTAAACATTTGCTGTTAGACCTAATCTATGATCAACCTGAAAAAGGGAACCAGCCAAACCTGACCTGAATGGATCAGATCTAGATCTAAATCTAAGGTCCAAGCTGGATCTAACCCAACCTAGCTCATCTGCAACTGTAATTTGATGCAATCAGGGGGGTGCAAGTATGCTCTTCATCCTGCTTAGGCATCATCACGACAAAAACTAAAGATAAATTATTAGCTATAACTGACTTCTAGATCACAGACATAAGAAAACCACGGGCAATTTCTTACTAGCATAACTTTAAATTACTATTAGAAGGAAAAGATAAATTGACAGGATTCAATTGTCCATGCTAAAACAATTTGAGCTTGGATGGTTTGGGATGAATCACACCTGGAGCATGCAAGGCAGAATGTTAGCTGCAGTGTAGCTTAAAACAAAAAAGACTCACGAGTCAAACATTATAGAACATTATATAATGTCCTAATTGAACATTATAGAACACGAGTCGAACACATGACTAAACTCATGAGCGATACATTTAACTCATGGCAGACAAGGAGCAGACAGGAAAGATCTAACATAGAGCTCTGCCACAAGCTGTCATCCCCATATGGCCAAGAGAGTCTAGGGGTGCAAATGAGGCATGCTAGCCAAGTATCAGGCTGCTTGGCTCAGCTCAGAACATCAAAGGAGCTTCTCGAGCTTGGCTCAAGCGCAAGCCAAACTTTACATGAAGATTTGAGACAGGTTTTAGTCAAGCTGAGCCAGGCTTTCCCAATTGTGAACAAGCTAGTTCTTGGCTCGTCTACGAAGCTGAGATCCAAAAAATTTTTGAGCTTGGCACATTTTTTAGCTGAGCTCAAATGAGAAATTATCAAGGTAAGATTGAGCTTCTAGGTTTATTTGCAACTCTAGCCAAGACCCCTGATGTTCATGTCCCTCCACACTTACCCCTCCCCCCACCCAACCTCTCTCTCTCTCTCTCTCTCTCTTTCTCTCTCTCTGTTGTCACCCAAAACTATAAGCCCCTCTCCAAAGGAGTGACTCCCAAACCAAAAAAGAGTTACAAAAATCTAGAATTAAGATCACTACAAATTTTAAGCCTCAAGCTTCTTTCGTACAAAATAATAAAGGAAAAGAAAATTGACCAACAACCCTTGCTAAACATGAGACTATAGAAAATAGATTAAAATTGCCTGCGCCAAAATCTCCACCCTTCAGCCATTTCAGCATGATGTTTTAAAAAACACACCATGAATCCTCTCCAATATGCTTCTTCATTTTGCTTTTTACTCTTATCTAGCCATGCTTCTCATCTTGACATTCTATCCTTTTCCTATGCTTCTAACTAGATGGACTAAATAATTTCTTTTATGAACTGGATTTCAACTGTTACTTTATAAAAGAAAAATCTGGCCATTTATGGCACTTTAGGTAAGTGAGGAGCTTGAACTACACTTCATCCAAATATGTGCAGTTTTAGGTGTTTGTTTATGTTAAGTGAGCTTGAACTGGGAGAATGTGGTCATTTGGCATGCCCAAAATACTAAACTTGACCAAGGCAAAGTCAAATTCAAAGGAAGCAAGTCAGATATTAATCAAAATTTAGGCATGTCATATGTATTTGAACCTGTTTTACTAAGCCCAGAGCCCATCAAACTTAACTAGACCTGTTCCTGCCCAACCTAACTGAATCGCTTTTAACCTGATCCAACTAAATCAATTTTAACCAGAATCAAGCTAACCCAGCTCCTTTCAGTTGGACCTGGCTTAAGCCAATTTACCATGACTTCCATGTCTTACTATGAAACAAACATCCAAATGATAGTTCGGTTCCAACAACTAAAACACTGCTTTCTGGAGCTGTATGACATCTAACTGCAGCGCGGCAAACCATACTTCTATCAAGTCCCCCATTTCCTGCAAAAATAGAAAAACACAGAACAAATCCAAAAGAGACGGTCCACTTCCTTCCTCCATTTCTTTCGTGCAATTTCACATAGGATTCTGGCAAAATTCATTGCCATATGACATTTTCTTTCCAGCATTAAAAGTTCAGCATATGCTAAGGTCCTACAGAGCAAGGAATAATATGTAATTGCAATTATACTCCACATACTACTTAAGATAAATTTCTTGGAAAGCCAATCCTTCATGCCCTTAAACCCAAGTTCAGGGATTTTCAACTTCAAGGGAAAGTGAATTTCAAGTAGCTATCACCCAGCACAAGAAAAGGATTTGCTGCCTGTTTGGTACTGCTTTGTTCTCTGTTTTTGTTTCGAAACCCCAAGAAGAAAAATAAACTAGGCTGAACAACATGTATGATGTGAACTTTTTACTTTTTTCGAAAGCATATGTAAAATCAAAAACTGCATGTGGTTTAGAAATAAGAAAAATGGGAATAGTAAAAGGTACGCCTATGGGAATACTTATGTCACGAGTCATGCCAATTTTGTCTGGCTCCACTTTCAATAGCAAAAGGAACCTTTTTGGAACAACTTTTGGATGATTAATTTTTGATCCATAAAATAGTAAAAATAGCCATAAAAAGTTTCCTTATACCAAGGAATAGATTATGATAATTCTTTTTAAAAATAGTTATGACCAAGATTCACCAAACTATCCGATTCGAAACATGCCGAACCATACCGACGGCCAATCTGGATGGTTCCAGCGTTGAAACAAAGCAGCGATGAGGATGGGGGGAGGAGAAAAAAAGAGAGGAAGAGACAAAGGGGGGAAGGAAGAAGAAGAAAATGCCAAGGAAGCCACCGAGGCCTCCGGAGCTCTATCCTTCTCCGAAAAGAGGAAGTGAGAGAGAAAAAGAGAGAGGGAGGGAGGGATGAGAGAGGGTAGTGAGACCGATGGTGGTCGATAGAGGACCATGGAGGCCTTTGGATTGCCGGATTTTCCTCTCCATCCTTCATTAGGTCGAAATAGGGGTGACCCGCTCTATTTTGATCAAAACAATGGGCAACCTTGTAAGTCAACTTCACTGTGAGTCAACAAAAAAAATAAATTAATAAAATCATGGATGAAGGGTGAGGAGGAAATCCAGCAATTTGGAGGGCTCCATGGCACTTCGGTAGCTACCGCCAGTCTCTCCTCCCTCTCCCTTTCCTTCCCTCCCTCTCTCTCTTTTTCTCTTTTTGGTTCTCCCTCTCCCTCTCTCTCTCTACTGTGTCAGTTTGGGCCCAGTATGGAATGGCATAGGGGCATACCAAACCGTGCTACTAGCCGACTGATATAGCCCTGGTTATGGCACAGTGAACCTTGATTATGGTTGTCATAAGCAAGTTTGATCAACATAACTATTCCTCAGTTATGCCTCCTTCCAAAATGTTATTTTGCAGGCACAAGGCATCAAATGCCGACTTTTTGTAACAATGATATATCTTTTTGATTGCTTTAAAAATGTTGAAAATAAAGCATGGAATAGCAGAAGTTTTGCGCAAAATACTGTCTTCAACGTCAATCACCACGTGATATATTACTAATTTTTCAAGGAGCAAAAACTACAAAAACAGTATTTTACTAATTTTTCAAGAAGAAAAAGGTACAAAAACAACAACAATATCAAGCAGGCCCCAAGCTTTTCATTCCTATTATATTTTCTGCAAACACTTCCATCAGGTCTAGATATAGTCAATGTGGCCAAATCAAATTCTATTAGGTGTTCAGCCATTTTATTTAATCTACTTCTTCCGTTCGTTTTTTCTTCGAATGTACCATCTAATTTCTTTCTCTTCAAAATAGAACAAAACTTATCTCAATCTAAAATTCACCACTCAAAAGATTACAACAGAGCGAAACCGGATTCCAAAACCTTTGAAACAAAACCTGAAGCGTACAAAGGCCCTACAAAAGTTCTTTAATCTACTTTTTGCATATGTTCTTCGTTCAGAGTTCAGAAAACCAAACCTACGACTATCACATCCAAAATTCACCACTAAAATGGGCATAACGGCAAAAAGCGAGAGATCAGATTCTAAAACCCATGAAACAAAAACTCCCGCACATCAAAAAAGCAAGAAAATAGGCGTATAAAGACCTCAAAAAGGTTCCTTAGCAAACAAGAGACCCTAAAAAGATTAGAAAGTGGATTGAAAACCTAAGAAATACGAGATGATGAAGATAAAAGGAGAGGGAACGAGAGGGAGAATATTTGATGGGAAATGGTTGTGAGAGACGGACCAGACTCTTCGAGGTAGCGGGAGACGAGGAAGTTGAGCTCGTCGGTGGTGACGGGTCGGGACAGAAACGACTGCGGGGGAGGCGGGGGAGAGTCGTCGCTCGCCATCGCCGCGAGCCGAGACAAGGCAAGAAAGAGCGAGCGGATGAAGGCGACGGTCGGAACTTGTAACGCCTCTCCAAAAGCGAGTCTCGCGTGGCAATGGACTGCGCTGACACGCGGTGGGGGCCAGCAATCTCAACAACATCCCGCACGCACGGCGTGAGTGAGACCTGTGGGTGGGACCAAGGCCCAGGCCCACGGCCCACGGCCTGCAGACCGCAGCATACCTACAAGCTCTTCTATGGGAAGTGACGTGGCTGCACGTAGGAACTCACCATACACTGTTTCGGGCCCAGACTTGAAAAGGGTAATTGGAGCCAGATATGTGCACCCAAAAGGTTCACCCAGCAAGCAACCAAGGAGAGTTGGTGTAGCAAGGTTTAATTGTAGTTTAGTTGATGCCTAAATATCATGCAGGAATTTGTGCATCAAGGCTTTATTGTAGTTTAGCCATGCAGACTCATATTACTCATTTTTGGTGCGCAAACACGGGCACCCCAAAACATTCTCCTACTAATAATTATTATTGTGGTTACATGGTTGCGTCAGCCATTATAACAATTCCCGTCCCTGTTCATTGTATTAACTTCGTGATACAAAAATGATAATTGCCATTATTAGTGTTATAATGATCCATTAATGTACATAACATTTATTATTTGTCACTTGATTATTTATTTAATAAAATAATATTTTAAAGTTCAATTATTTCTCAAAACTTCTCTTTTGAAAAGGTTTTCATGGTACACACAAGGTTGAACTAGAGTAACAAAACCTAGAACAAATGTAGAAGTGTATGGGTTAGAATTTAGCTTTAGAAACATGCCACTTGTTTTGTCCTCTGTATGAATATTTTTTCTCAATTGTTATAATATATGGTAATATTATTTTACAGACAAACGATACTTTGAGTAGTAAACAAAATCCAAAATACGTTCGTTCTCATCCCATCAATTTTAAAACTAATTCATAGAAAATTTTTCTAACTTCTCTAACTTTTGCACTAGTACATTATTTAGATAAAATTTACTCGAAACATCAACATTAATATTAGTAGAAAAACATGATTGATAAGCAAGATTAACTCTTAACTGTGTTTTTTTTTTCTTTTTTCTTTTTCTTGTGCTTACAACTCAAACATTGAAATTGCATATAAGTAACTAGCATTATCTTGTTAAATACTATCCTCAAATCTTTTACATATGTATGTATGTATGTATATATGTATGTATGTATGTACATGGTGCTCTCCATATGTTATATGGACACCAAATGATGTGATCATCATTAAAATTTATTACTTAATATGTAATCGATATTAATAACTTGGTATTGATATGCTTGACTATCATTAAAAGTCATTACTTAATATGCAATAAAAATTTGATTGTTGAAGTCTTTCATTAATTATAATTTGTGAACCTATTACATGATATTTTAAGACTAGTTAAAAAAGAAAGAAAATTATATCCTTCGCTCAAGGCTTATACTATTAATGCTAGTAGCCAGGCCTATATTATTCATACGGGAATTAATGACGTGAGTTTGAGGTTTTTGTGCAAGTTTTTTGTTGGTCACGTGGATATTGGAATTGATGGCAAAAGCTTCTACCCAACCACCATTAAAGTTTATTATTTAATATAAAAATTTGACTATCAAAACTTTCTATTTACCGTACTTTATTATATTATTATATTATATTTCAAAAATAATTGAAAAAAAAATTGTATGCGGTGATCTAACATATTATGATACTAGTATCAATGACAAAAATTTATTCACGGAGACTTAGCTTATTTAGAGTTCTTCGCATGCTATGTGGATACACGTATTAATGACAAGAGTTTCATCTCAACCATGAATAAAATTGATTGCTTAATGCGCAATAGAAATTTGAATATCAAAACCTTATCTTAATTATAATTTATTATATTGCTATATCACATTTCAAAAATAGTTAGAAAAAGAGAAAAAACGGTATATACCTTGCATATTATGGATTATATGCTAGTTTTATTTTAAAAACCAGGGCTTTTAATCTTTTAACTAGTGCTTGATGAGGATTTTAAGGAAAGAGAAAACTATTAGGCAAGGCTACACCAAAGTACACGACAAAAATGATGAATTACGCTTCATCTTGATCTAGAAAATAGATCTTGCTTCGGGCTTTCTAGATGTACGAAACAACAAAAATGCCAATAGCCAGCAAACTTTTGTCTCGAACTTGGAGTCTATTTTAAAAAGCTATTCATGATGTTAGAAAAAAAAATGTCAACATATATATAGAGTCATCAACTCATTTTCTTTGATGCAATGTAATTATCACTAAATGAGCCAACCCAAGCCAAGTTTAGTGCATCAGTCAAATTCATATTATGTAGAAAGGATATTTGAGCGGAGGCAAGATTGACAATATATGTTTAAATTCAGCTCGGTTGTGAATTAAACCAAGTTTGAATAAGCTTGTTAGTTGTTATTAAGCCACATCAAGCTTCTATTCATTTTTCAGAAGCTTGGAGAGCTCCAATTCATCCATGAGATTGATGAGTTGAGCTTTAACTCGCAATCCAGCAAGCTGAGTCAGAAGAAGAAGCCTGACCCCGAGTCATCGATCCTGTGCAAAAAAATTATCTTTGGAATCATTGCGAGGCATCGGCACTCGACGAGCATTCTATCAGCTGCCAAACTAGTAGCTATTCAAACATGCCCAGAACCAAAAGCCGCGGCTGGAAGTGTACTGTCACGCTTGTAAGGGAGTTGGAGGAAAAACACAATTTTTTTTCCGTTCCAAGTTTTCTAAAAATTTTGTTATTAGTTTAGTCCAACATTGAAAAGGACAATCTCTTTGATGTTTATATACTTTTTTTTCTTACCCACCTTTGATCAGGTCAAAGAGGAAAGTGGGTTTTACATCACACAAATATGCCTGCTGGCCGGACATGGTGTGGCACATGATGGTACAATATTTTATATTTATATTTATATTTTTTATTTTAAATCATCACTATCATCACTGACGGACATATCTTCCTTTGACCGATCGTTTTCCATTATGGTCAACCGGTCAAAGCATCTCTTTTTTTGCATCTTCTCATGGTTTATATAAAACCATGAGTTTGGACAATATGGGACACTAAAAAGAAAGCAATGGTCATATTCCTCTTCTCAAGTCTTTGCTTTCTCTCCTACTTCCTCTCTTTTGTATTTAAATACTCCTCTACTTTTGCTCTCTTTGCTGAGTTTTAAAAAATCTATTGACCCTCTTCACAATCATGCTCAAAGAGAGAATTTTTTAATTATATCTTGGTATAGAATCTCTAATAAACACCGGTACGAAGGTCAGAAATTTATCTTAGGACAGTGATTATATGCTTTCAGGTTTTCTCCTTCATCTACATCATAAATTAATGAGCCAATCCAACCAAGCTCATGATAAGTCAATTTTTTATTCTTAATTTTATAAGTAGTATTTAAATAGAACTTAAAATCTTTTAATTTTATCAAAAATACCGCTTTATGGAAACTCTTTTAATGTTTGACTAAAATCTTTTCACAAAGAAGAATTTGTATGTAACAATCTAAGGCTAAAAATTTTTTTGGATTACTCTATTTTAGTTTGTCTAAAAAAATCATTTTCAGTATTTTAATTCATTTAAAATATTAAATTATTGAAATAGTATTTTTTTTTATTATTCTAAAGGTCGATTGCTAACATCTGCTTGTGGGTCTCCTGTGAACTCTAAGAGTCTTGATATTCTGCAAACTCTATTTATAACTTTATTCAAATTCTCTAAAATTAAATTGCTTGTAATCTTAATTATATATTAATGGGTGTCAAGGAAGCTTCAACCCTCAAATCCAAAAAATTCAATGGCCATAGGTTCCTTAGGTGGCAAGAACAGCTTGAGGCCTGGTTAATCACATTATGCCTCATAATTGCCATTGGAAAAAGGCCACCATATGATGTGTCATCTTCCTCATTTAGGTCAAGATCTTCTATCAAATCATTTGATCCCTCAGACAGCTCTAGAACCAATAAGTCATCTAAAGAAATTGAGTTTCATTATAGGTTTAGAATTCTTAGTTGTCTATCAACACATAGAAAATATAAAATTGTTAAGAAACTTTGGATTGCCCTAGAAGATGCCTATAATAGAGACAATAAAGAGGCCATGAGATCTATCATTAGTTACTTTAGCAACTTTAAAAATGATAAATAATGTCTCCATTAATGACTAAATCCATTATTTTCGAAATTTAGCCTAAGAGATTTATAGAGGAAGCTCGACATTAGATGAAAACTATCAAGTTTCTTGTCTAATTGACAAGCTTCTACCATCATGGACTAATTTTGGATGTGACCTTAGAAAAACCCAAGATAACTTTACCTTTAGATCAGTGATTCAAGCCATTAGAATAGAAGACTAATACCAAATTAAAGAATGAAAGGAAAACCAAATGAAAGCCAAAGTAAATGTGATGAAATCACAAAACCTAAAACAAAAATTTGAGGATCAGAATCATTATGGCTTGAGCCAAACATTTAAACCTAAGAACTTCAAAACCAAGAGTAAAAGAAAAAGGGATAAATTCCAAAACCAACCTAAACCTAATTCTTAAACCATAGGAATCAAAAAATCTACTAATGGGAGGTTTTGCTTTGTTTATGATCGAGACAACCATCTTGCATATTAGTGCTTCTATAGGAAGAAAAAAAAAGTTGTGACTAAGAAAAAGAAGAACAAATCTCAAACTAAACCTTCGATCAATATGGTTGAAGGAGAACTATCCACATTTAGGTCAGTATCATTTATCCCATTAGTTAACTTTACCTATAAAACCACTGATTGGTGGCTAGACTCTAGTGCTAATATTTATGTTTGTATTGATAGAGTATTTAGTTTCTCTTATTAGAACTCAAGTGGAGAAAATGTGATCATAAAAAATGAAACAGCTATCAATATTTTGGATAGAAAAAATATCAGCCTAAGATTTATCTTTGAAAAAGCATTATCCTTCATGTGCAACATGCTCCTGATATCAAAAAAGACACCTTATCAATGGGTCCTTATTAGTAAAATTTGGATATAAAATTATATCGGAGTCTAATAAGATTTTAATTTCTAAAGGTGATATATTTATTAGGAAAGAATTTATATTTAAGAGATTATTCAAACTCAATGTAATTTCTCCTTCAGTTAATGAAAATTCTTTTTCAAATCCTTCTCAATCAATTTTATTAAATTCCAAAGCCTGTGATATTTAGCATTGTAGACTAAGACGTGTAAATTTTAAATCCATTCAAAAGATTTTCAATCTTAATCTTATTCCTAAATTTAAGATTGATCATAAATCTAAGTATGAGATCTATACTCAATCCAAACAAACTAGAAAATATTTCAAACCCATTCCTCAATGAGATACTCAACTTCTTGAACTAATTCATAGTGTTTTGGTGACTCTTGTAGAAATCCAACCCGTGGAGATAGTTATTATTTTGTGACCTTTATAGATATCTTTTTTAAATATTATTATTCCTATCTTCTGAAGATCAAGGATGAAATCTTCAATAAGTTTAAGATATTTAAAGTTGAGACTGAAAATCAAACTGAAAAGAAGATCAAAATCCTAAAATCTGATCGTAGAGAAGAAAGAGTATACTTCAAATGAATTTGCTTTATTCTATGAAAAATATGGTAAATTCATGAAGTTCTGCTCTTTACCCTCCTCAATATAATAATCGTGTTGCTGAATGAAAGAATAGAAATCTTTTGGATATGGTTAATGTCATGATCATTAGTTCTGATGTTCTAAAAAACTTGTAAAAATTTTTTTTTTTGACTTCTACTTTCATTCTTAATAGAATTTTATCAAAGAATAAAGAAAAGACTCCCTATGAGTATTAGAAGGGACATACACCAAAGTTGAGTCGCTTCCAAGTCTTAGGGAGTTTAGCTAAGATTATTATTTTTAAATTTAAGAGAAATAAAATTGATCCTAAAACTATTGATTTTATTTTTGTTGGTTATTTTCTTGATAATCATTTCCTTGTTATTCATTTTAATTTTATTGATATATCCATTAATACCGTAATCAAATCTAAAGATGCAATTTTTTTTGAAAATATATTTTCTTTCAAGACTCAAATCCCTAGATCCACACTTGATTATAACTCTTATTCCTTATCTAGTTCATCTTTAATCTCTTGTCCTCTAATCCCTAATGATCCTGCTTCAAATCAACCTGATCTTTCTTCTAAGCCTTGAAGGAATAAAAAAGTTAAGATCAAAGAAACCTGGGTGAAGATTTCTTTACTTTCTTAGTTGAAAATATACTTATCTCATACCAGAAAGCTATGAGATCTCTTGATACTCTATTTTGGAAGGAGAAAATCAATAGTGAGGTTGAATCCATTATTGAAAATAATACTTGGATTTTTACTGATTTACCTTCTGAAATCAAACCTTTAAATCATAAATGGATCTTTATAACTTAGGAATGATGAAGTGGTGAAAACATATAAGGTGCGACTTGTAGTCTAAGAATTTGAACAAAAAACCAGTATTGATTTTTTGGATATTTTTACGCTTGTTGCTAGTAGTATCACTATCTATATCCTTTTTGCTCTCAATTCCATCCATAATCTCTTTATGCATCAAATGGATGTGAAGACCATTTTTCTTCATAGAGATCTTAATGAAAAAAGCTATATGACTCCACCTGAAGACTTCATATTGCTCGATCAAAAGCTACTACAAGGAAATAGGATTTTTATGATAAAATTATTTACGATGTAAATATTTTTATAGTAAATAGCTTTATTTTTTATGCAAATATAGTTCCATCATAACTAATCAATTATTTACGATATAAAAAAAAATTTATCATAAATAATTATTATATATGACATAAAATATATTTTTCATCATAAACATTAACTAATTTGTGATGTAACTTTCCATCACAAATAACAGATGAAAATCACAAATATTAAAAAAAAATTATCATTTATTTGTGATGAAAAGTTTTCACATCGTAAATACCAGTTATTTATGATAAAAAATTAGTTTTTTGTTGCAAATATTGGTTATTTATGATGTAAAATTTTTATCATAAATAATAGATGAAAATTAAAAATTTTTTAAAAAATAAATAGTAGAATATTTATGATGTAAATATTTGCACCGTAATTAACCAGTATTTATGATACAAAATAGATTTTACATCACAAATATTGAATTATTTATGATGCAAAATTTATATTTCAAATAATCAAAAAAAATTAAAAATTTTAAAAAAAATAAATATCAGATTATTTGCGATGTAAAATTTTGCACCTTAAATAAACTGTATTTGCAACATAAAATAATTTTTTTATCATAAATATTGATTTATTTATGATAAAAAATTTACATCATAAATAATCGATGAAAATCAAAAATTTTAAAAAAAATAAATACCAGATTATTTGCGACGTAAATGTTTTACATCGTCAATAAAAAGAATTTATGATGCAAAAGGGATTTTGCATCATAAATATTGAATTATTTGTGATGTAAAATTTTTATTATAAATAATCAAAAAAAATAAAAAATTTTAAAAATATATATCAAATTATTTACAATAAAAAATTTTGCATCACAAATAAAACATATTTACGATGCAAAATAAATTTTCTACAATAAATATCAACTTATTTATGATGAAAAAGTTACATCACAAATAATTGATGAAAATTAAAAATTAAAAAAAAAATAAATAGTAGATTATTTGTGATATAATTTTTTTGTATTGTCAATAAAAAGAATTTGCGATGGAAAACATATTTTGTATCACAAATAGTGAATTATTTGTGATGTAAAATTTCCATCACAAATAATCGATCAAAATCAAAAATTTAAAAAAAAATATCATATTATTTGCGACATAAATATTTTATAAATTAAAAAAATAATTTAAATATTTTACAATCAATTTTTCAATCATAAATTTTTTAATATTTCATAACCAAAAAATCGATCGAAAATATATTTTGCAATCGAATACATTTTTTTCTATTTTTCTCTGAATATGGTATAATTTTAAATTTTAAATTCTATCTTCACCATTCATTGTCTAAATAATTATCATTAGAGTATCATCACAAAAGATCACCTCGATGCGATAGCCCTAACTATGTCGATCAATAAAATTTGATTTCAACGGTCATGAATGATTGTGTCATGATCTGATAGATAGAGACCATCGATGGGTCTAAAAATTTGCAACGATAATCTTGATGATATTTATAATTTACTATCAGAATTTTACTTCAATCGAATATTATTATCATGGTTAATTTAGTACGAAATGATTTAGATCGTTAAATAAAAAATGAATGATCAAAAAGCCAAACGATATCCGATTATAAGATAATTTTTTAGATAAATAATCTTTGCTACTACTTTAATCGTCGGTATGATATTGATCGTAAAATATAAATCGCACATATATGAACCATCCACATTAAGTAGATCTTACAAAAATATAAGTATTATTACTTAAGAACTTTAAGAATGAGTATCAAAAGATATATAGTTTTAGATGGTTCATATACGTGCGGTTTGAATTTTATGATCATCACTATCTAAATGATCAAAGTAATAGCAAAGATCATTTATCTAAAAAAGTCATCCTATAATCGAACACCATTTGACCTTTTAATCACTTATTTTTTATTTAATAACTCAAATCATTTCATGCTAATCGATCATGATAATGATGTTCGATTGAAGTAAAATTTTGATAGTATGCTACAAATATCACCGAGATCATCGTTATAAGTTTTCAGATCCATCGGTGGTCTCTATCTATCAGATCATCATACGATCGTTCATGACCATCGAAATTAAATTTTATTGATCAACATAGATAGGGCTAGCGGATCGAGATAAATTTTTGTGATGATACTCTAACGATAATTATTTAGATAATGAATAGTGAAGATAAGCTTTAAATTCTAAAATTATACCATATTCAGAGAAAAATAAAAAAAATATACTATAAGAAAATAGGGTTTTTACGATGGAAGATATTATTCATCGCAAATAAGTTATTATTTGTAATAAAAATTTTATTTACATTGTAAATAGTAAATTAGTTGTGATAAAAAAATTTTGTCGCAACTAATCGATAAAAAATCAAAAATTTTTAAAAATTAAATAATTTAAGATGAAAAATTTATGTCGCAAATAATTTGTATTTATGATGCAAAAGAATTTTTTGTTGCAAATATACTTATTTTAGAGTGAAAAATTTTTAGTGAAAAAAAAATTTTTTTTTGACGAAAATTATTAGCAATGAAAATTTAGTTTTCATCGCTAATAATTGTTAGTAGCGATGAATATTTTGTTTTCATCGCAATTAGTTTTTTTTTGAAATTTTTTTTTGTTAATTTTTTTAAAGGAAAAAAATTTTAGGAAAAAATAATTGATAAAAATTATTAGTGATGAAAATTTTATTTTTATCGCTAATAAATTATTTAGCGATAAAAATTTTCCATCGCTAATAATTACATCGCAAAAATGCCTATAAAAATCCCACTTCCTTGGTTCGTGCAAAATCTTCCCGCCTCTTTCCCACTCTCCCCACCCTCCCAGCTCTCTCCCTCTCTCCCTCCCTCTCACCCATCGAAACCCTCTCAAGTTTCCTTACCGACGAGCATGCCGCCCCTCCTCTATCACTGTTGCCACCGATATTTAAGGTAAACATTTTTTTTTGGCTCTGCGGGGAAGGGAGGGGTGGGGGACCATGGGTCGGGGGGAGCGGGGTGGGGTAGAGGGGCGCCGGGGGGTGGAGGACACGAGGGGGGATTGTTCCTGTGGACGACCTGTGGTGGCTGGGGGGTGGAGGACACAAGGGGGTTGTGCTCCCACGAACGTCTTGTGGTTGGGGGAAGGAGGATGGGGGTGGGGGTTTGTTCCCGCGGACGGCCTGCGGGGGCCGGGAGGCAGAGGATGTGGGGGGGAGGATGGAGGACCAAGGGCTGGAGGACGAGGGTGGGGCCATGGGGGGTGTGGGGTTTGCTCCTGTGGATGGCCTACCATGGTCGGGGGGTAGAGGATGTAGGGGGGGTGGTTGTGTTCCGACGGACGGCCTGTGGTGGCCGGGGGAGGGGGGTTGTGTTTCCGTGGATGGCCTGTGGTGGCCGAGGGAGGGGGCGATGTTCCCGCAAACGGCCATCGAGGCCCGAGGGTGTTATGGGGGAATGGGGGGATGATTTATTAATAATTTATTAATAAAATAAAAAAAAATATTTTTTAAAATTAATAATTTATTAATAAAATAATAAATTTTTAATGCATATGAAATGTTCCATCTAGGATCCAGATCGAGATTCGAATCAGCATCTGAGTCGGGATCCGGATCCACGTCCAGGTTGGGATCCGATTGAGGATCTGAGTCGGATCGAGGTTGGGATATGGGTCGGATCCAGTCGGGATCCGGATCAGGATTTGGTCCAAATCTAGATCAGGATTTGGTCCGAATCTAGATCAGGATTTGGTTCGAATCTACGTACATCTCTCTATTTTCATAGAGAGATGTACGATAGTGATTTAATACGTGCATTGATGTAACCTTAAACTTTCATTCAAGAGTCGGTCCCAGAGTCTCCAAAATCGAACTCTGTGAATGACTCTTGGATATCCCGTTTGAGTAGTTCAAAAATGCATCAATTTTTTATTTCTATAATAGCATTCTCTGCTCTATTGTGAAAAAATTCTATTGCAGCTATCTCATTTGTTCTTTAGGTACATATTAGATGTGGTTAAAATATGATCCATCTATATCATATACTTAAAATACTATAGGGAGACACTAGCGGATTATCTCTAGATATGGAACAAAGAACAAAGCTGTGGCAACCATAAAAATGATATATTTTTGAATGGGATAAGACCTATCTTTACCTATTAGTTGATGCTCGGATGTATTTATTATGTAAGTCATTTTAAATGATAAAATAATTAGGTAGCAATTATCCTGTATTTATATATGCAGAATCTTTAAATAGTGAATTCAGATTGAGATCCGATCTGGGATCCGATTTGGGATCTTGTCCGGGATCTGGGTCGGGATATGGTTCGGATAAATGTCAGGGATTTTTTTTTGTTGTTAACAATTTTTTTTGTTGTCAGATGGATATCGATAAAAGTTAGATGAATGTCAGAGATATTTTTTTGCCTAAATAGCGACTGGGTGTTCAAAATTTTATTGAGTTTGCACGGCGTAAGGTTGACAATGCCAGTAGGATAAAGTGTCCATGTAAGAGATGTGTCAATAAAGTATATCATCATATATCACTTGTTGAGGAGCATCTGCTACATTATGGTATAGACAAGAAGTATACTTGCTGGATATGGCATGGGAAGGATGATCTGAATGAAATTATGCACGACAATGATGATATTGAAGATGATAGTGATGCTGCTGAATCTGTCGAGCATGGTGGTATAGATTCACTATTAGATGAGTTACATTAAGATATTTACTCAAATATACCTATGAGTACTAGTACATTCGAAGCCAGTTCTAATCATGAACAAAATATTAATGAGGTGAAAGAACTTCTAAATAGTTTGCAAAGCTTGCAAGAGATACATGAGAGCCACTCTATCCAAATTATGTAAAGTTCTCTAAATTAGAGTTTTTAATCCAATTGCTTCATCTTAAAATCATGAATCAATAGAGTCAAAAGTCATTTGATCAAAATTGGATATTGATTAAAGCAGCTCTTTTCGATAGAGGGAGCCTTCCAAAATCATATTTTTGAAGCAAAAATATACATGCGAAAATTGAAACTTGGCTATATTCCTATATATACCTACAAAAATGACTGTATATTATTTTATAAGGAGAACGAACAAGCAAGTGAATATCTAAAATACGGTGAGCCTAGGTACAAAATCGATAATAAAAAAAAAAAGATACCTCATAAGATTTTGAGATATTTTTCATTGATTCTAAGACTTTAAAGGTTGTATATGTCCACAAAGACAGTTAAAGAAATGAGATAGCATCATGAGCAATGGATTTCGAAGTAGAACATACTTAGCCATCCGATCGATTCCGTAGTGTGAAAAGATTTCGATGCAAAGCATCTGCACTTTGCGAGTGACCCACGCAATATTCAGCTTGATCTAGCGACAGATGGATTTAATCTCTTTAGCAATTTGAGTACTTCCTACAGCATGTAGCCTATGATGCTAATATCATATAATGTGTCACCTTGAAAGTGCATGAAAAAATTATTTATTTTTATGTCACTGTTGATTTCAGATCCAAAAGTACCAAGTAATGAAATTGATGTATATCTACGATCCTTAATCGATGATCTGAAAGAGCTATGAGAAAATAGAGTACAGACATATGATTCTGTCAGTCGAAAAAATTTTAAGTTATATGTTTCAATTTTATGGACCATCAATAATTTTTTTGCGTATGGAAACTTATCTGGGTGGAGTACCACAGGATATCTGGCATGTCCAAAATGCAACAAAGATACATCCTCTTTACATTTAAAGCATAGAAAAAAAATTTGCTTCATGGGTTATCGGGATTTTTACCTGCTAATCACTCTTGGAGGATCCATTATAATCAATACTTTGATAGTAAGTCCGACCGGCATCCGTCATCTAAGAAGCTAAATAGAGCGAAAGTTTTAGAACAACTTGAAGCTATTGAAAATATGAAATTTAACAAAATATCGAGTACTCGCAAGCGAAAGCATACTGAAACTGAGCTGAATTGGACGAAGCAAAGCATATTTTTCAAACTATCGTACTGAAAGCAGCTACTACTTCATCATAATCTGGATGTAATTTACATTGAGAAGAATATTTATGATAATATCATCAGTATAGTGTAGAACATCGTAGAAAAAATAAAAAATAATTCAAAAGCTCATCTTGATCGATTTGTAAGAAATAAGAATCCGACAGGAGTTGCATTTAGTTTATCGAGATGATAAATTTTTTATGCCACCAGCATGTTATTCATTATTTGACGAGGAGAAGAAGAGTTTATTTGGATGGTTCAAAATCGTAAAGTTTTCTTATGCTTACACTTCAAATGTATCATGGTTGTTGGCAACAACGATGGCAATATCTCTAGCATAAAAATCATGACTCCCATATGATGATGCAGTGCTTGCTTCCTGTGATCATGCATGGCTATCTGAGTAGTGATGTTCAAGCTATATTGATTGAGTTAGAAATGTTCTTTCGAGAACTATATTGTCGAAAATTGAAGATTAACTTACTTGAAAAGTTTGAGAAGGATATTATGCTCATTCTTTGTAAGTTAGAAAAAAAAATTCACTATCATTTTTTTATGTTATGATGCATATGGTCGTTCATCTCCTAAAGAAAGCTCTTTTAGTCGAACTGGTACATTATCGATGGATGTATCCTATTGAACGGTAAAAAATTATAATCCTTTTGTCATATCAGTTATAAGATGTAAACATATTAGTTAAATTTAAATTTATTTTTATTTGCAGATCCTTATGTACCCTAAAAAAGTATGTACATAATAAGGCACAGTCTGAAGGATCTATAGCAGAAGCATATATAGCTATGGAATATGTTACATTCTGCTCGATATATCTTGACGATATTAAAATAAGATTCAATCATATAAATCGTAATGTAGATCGTGAATGGGATGACGATGAGCCAACACTGTCCATATTCAAACAAATGGTTCGACCAATAGATGAAAAAAGATATGAGTTTATGGATGTGAATGAGCTATCCAAGGTACACTTTTATATTCTAAATAATTATGAAGAAATTGAAGATTTCATTGAGTAAGTACCATCTTAGCATACTTTTTAGTGTTCTAACTAATTTTTTTATATTGATGTAAAATTAAAAATTATGACTTGTTGCAGTGAGCACAAGAGGATACTATCTAGGGAGAATAATATAGATGTTAATGATCGACATATGAGAAAATTTATAAAATAATTTGGAGACCATGTAAGTTTCATTAGTATCATATTATATTTTAATAATTATCAAATTAATTACTTGAACCAACATAAATTTTTTATGTTATGTTGTAGATAAAATCTAAGTATTTCAATAAAGAAGAGGGTGCGACCGATGAGTTGTATAATTTAGCATATAGTCTCGATCGAAAGATTAATCATTATGCATCCTGTATCATTGGAAGAATGAGATTTCATATAAGAGAGCTTGAGATGCAAAGATGGATTCAGAATAGTGAGATTGCTATGATAGGATATGAAGGAGAAGAGGAGCTTGAATATCTTGGTGTATTGATAGATATCATAGAACTGAAGTATGGATTCAATAATTTGATATTTTTATTTCAGTGTGAATGGTGAAATATTAGCAATAAGAAGATTGATATTCATATCGATCTATACTTTATCAGTATAAATTTTACATGAACATGGTATCAGAATGAGCCATATATATTAGTAACTCAAGCGAAATAAATAATATATTTAAAAGATTCAAAGTATCGAGGTGATTGGCATGTCATACAAAAAATAATATCTAAAGGCGTATATGACATATCAACCTGACTAGAGATGGATGAAGATTCAAATCTACATAAAGAGAAAGCTTTTCAAGAGAAAGAACAAATATTAATCGAGCTTTTTATTGACGAAGAACTTGTGACAACTCTTTTGAATATGGCTTATCTGTCGTCCAATAAAGTTGAAGCTAATTTTGTATCTAATCTTGATAATTCGGAGGATGACGATCGATTCATAAATGACGATGAGATAGAAGATAATACATTAATCGATTATTGTGATTCGGAGAAGGACCTATAAATCAAGGAGGATATGGATATTGATAAATAGATCTATATTCTTTGTTGAATCTTTTCTTGCAATAATAATATGTAATACAATTCTATTCATTAGTATTTATATATTTATTATTATTATTATTCATTATTATATTTATTTATATGTCAAGTTAGTTATATACATGGTTTAAGCATTGCAGATATGGCACCAGGAGGGAGACAACCCCGTTCGAGTTTTCAGCCTCCCTCTGAGGATGAGCCTTTCCCCATTTTCACTGCCGCACCATTGGAGCCACCGGAAGGTGCTGCAGAGATGAGTCCGAGTGGTATTTTAATATTTTTTATATAATAAAATTTATTTTTAATATATCTGTTAGGTTTATAGATAACTATCATATTAATGATTTATTCATTGTTGTTTCAGACCATTCGATGTAAGTGGTGAGGTAAGGGCGAGATTCATCGAAGAACCTTGCCCTGGAGCATTGGAGATGCAAGCATGAGGAGTAGCGTCTCCGTATCAAGATTTCATCCGACTATACCATGCCTATTAGGAGATGGTACGAGCCATAACAAACTAAGCTAGGCATCATATACCGCACTATATCCCTGTGATGCTCTTCGATTGGCGTCACGTTACACTGGCTCAAAAGAAAGTCTTCTATAGCTATCTATAGATAAAATAATATTTAATAAAATATTTAATCAGTACTATATTCTTATAATATTTATTATTGGCAAGCTATATTTGATATTGTCGATTTTGAGCATGATTATGTGCGACGAGCTATAGATGATCATCTATGCTTGCATTTCAAGGATTACCACCATCACATTCATCGCCACTATTATGCTGTAGTGCCAGACTAGGGGGTGGAGGCAATGCGGCAACAGCTATATGACAGCATCAGTATCGAGGACTGGACTGTCATATGTCATAGGTATGAGAATCCGATATATCAGGTTAAGCATCCAAATTTTTTTTAGAATTTAATAATTGAATCATTTATTCTTAAGTTCAGTTAGTTATTTACTAATTTGACTATTAACTGTACATGATCGATGTTCTCAACATACCGTCAATCGGGCGAGATAGACTATCGTGCACTGTGGAGGTTTGAGGCTGTTCACTCACCATATAGAGTAGATGGTAAGTAATTTTTATTTAGCATATTTTAACTCTTTAACTATTTTAAAATTTTTTTATTAATTATTCTCAAACTGTAAAGTAATATAAAGAGTGGCGAACTTTCTGATAGGATTGAAATCTACCAGCAGGCCCACCAGCGACGGTCAGGAGAGTGGACGGCGGGGAGCCAAGGGCTTTATATAAATTTTTTTAATTATTTTTCTCATTGATATTTTATTTTCAGTATAAATTTAGAATAGCTATAACTTTAATGTTTAGGATCGTATGATGGAGATTAAATCTCAGCCTACCTCTGAGAGCTCAATCGCACCCACAGATGACGAGATCTGTGATCAGATACTTGGTACGAGATCCTATTATATTAGGAGGCTAGGGTATGAGATTAGTGCTCTCCCATTTTCATACTCATCCAGGGCTGACATCCATGCTACCTGTGATGTCTGACTGGTAGAGATACAGAGATGGACTGCTGAGCAGATCGATGAAGATCGACAGTTAATGAGATAAATGATGGAGTGAACGGTACAGATGGAGCAGATGATGGAGCTGATGAGGCAGCAGCAGGTCGGTCCGAGCTTCTCCATCCATTTTTTTCTCTAGATGTTGATGCTTGATGACTAACGACTTATTTTTATATTTTCTATTTTAATTTTTGATCTCTTGTAATTATTAAATTTATTTTTTTATAATTATATTTTAATATAATAAAATTATCAAATTTATTTATGAATTTATTATGTAATTTTTTTATTTTTATTTTATAGATTATAAATATAAAATATTAAAAATATTAATCAAAAAATATATATTTATAAATTATTTTTAAAAAAATATTCTAATTAGTGAAGGAATTATTTATGATAGAAAATGCATCGCAAATAACATTATTTATGATGGAGCTATTCCATCGTAAATAATTTATTTTTAAAATTTTAAAAATCTTTTTTAAAAATATTTGCAATGAAATATTATAATCACAAATAATTTTTTTAGCGATGGAACTATTTATGATGAAATTTTACATCATAAAAATTAATTTATTTTATTTTTTAAAAATATTAAATTTATTTATTAAATTATTAACGATGAAAATATCTATCATAAATAATTTTATTTATGATAAAAATATATTATTTATGATAAAAAAAATTTCATCATAAATAATTTAAAAAATAATAAAAAAAATTATGATGCAAATATTTCATTGTAAAAAATAATTTTTAGCGATAAAAATTTTATTTCCATTGTAAAATATTATCTGCGATCGTATTTTTAGCGATGTAGTATGAGCGATGAAATTTCTGTCATAAATAAGTATTTACAATGGAAATTTAGTATTTATGATATTTTTTTGTGTCGCAAATACTCCTTTCTATTGTAGTGAGCATAAAATATGTAAGCTTATCAGGTCCTTATATGGATTAAAGCAAGTATCTAAACAATGGCATGAGAAGTTCAATAATATTATTCTTTCTTATGGCTTTTAAATCAATGAATATGATAATTATCTCTATCATAAAAGATTTGATAATCACTATATCCTTTTTTGTCTCTATGTTGATGATATCTTGATTCTATCTTCTAATCTTAATTTAACAAATGATGTAAAGAATTTCTTTTCCATCACCTTGATATGAAAAATTTAGCTGAAACTAATCTAATCCTTGGTGTGAAGATTAATCGATTCTCTGATTCTATTTCTCTATCTCAATCTTATTATCTCTAATTGTTGATTGATAAATTTGGGTTACTCTGATTGTTCAACTATATCTACTCTCTTTGATCTTTCTATCCAACTCTTAAAGAACTCTTATCAACCTATAAATCTAGAAAGGTATGCTCAAGTCATTAGATCTCTAATGTATCCCTCCAATCGAACTAGACATGACATTGCTCATGTTGTTTCAAAACTTAGTTGATATACTAATAATCCTGGTAGGATTCATTGGATTGCTCTTGAAAGAATCTTTAGGTATCTTAAAGGTACTATTCCATATGGTCTTAGATTTGTTAACTATCCAACAATATTGGAAAGATATAGTAATGCCAACTAGATCTCTGATTCATCTAATGTTAAATCCACTTCTGGCTATATATTTCTTCTTGATGGTAATACTATTTTTTGAAAATCAATTTAGCAAACCATTCTAGCTAGAAGTATAATAGAATCTAAAATCATTACTCTTGACTATATCTACTCCAAAACTGAATAGCTTAAAGATCTTTTATTTAAAATTTCTTTAATTTCATCTCTTATTCTCATATTTCAATCTATTGTGATTCTAGAATTATAATAAATTTTTACAAAAAAAAACTTATAAATTCAAAGATAAGTAGACATATAAAAGTAACATAAAAATTTATAAGAAATAAAAAAAAATTATGGAATTATTTCTTTATCTTATGTAAAAACTGACAACTATCTTGTAGATTGTTTTACTATAGGCCTAAATAGGACTAAGGTTCTAGAGTCATTGAGGGGGATAAGACTTGGCCTATAATAAGCCTTAGAGTAGTGGGAGCCCAATCTCTGTGATAAGTAATCCTTTGAAGAGGGTTTAATGTGGTAATAATAAGCTAATTGATTGGTCAGGAAGCATATATTCTTATATATCTATAGGAGTCTCCACTCCAATCTATCTCTATGATGATTAATACTCCTATGTAGATGTTAAGAAAATGTATACCTCTGAATGAGTTCTGAAGAGGTAATCTTCTTAAGATATGACTCTACATACATCCCTAGAGGGCTCACTTATATAAAAACTTCTGTATATGGCCACGGCTAGGAGACATGGGCAAATCCTAGATGCTCTCACGAATAATAAGTTACTTATACATATCTAATAATACATAATCCTATGACAAATCTTTCTGTACTTTGCATATGATAATTGAAGTCTAGGTCAAAAGAATATAATTCAAAATCTGATTCATTCTAATTTCTTCAGTTGGAAATTATCTACAATAAGTGTAGTTAAAATACTTCACCCATTGCATAGTATAAATATTTATCAGATAAATTTTAATTATATTGATATTAAATAATTGATATTATTTATTTTAAAATTTTGAGTTTTGAGAAGGATTATTAAGGTGTTGGAGGGAAAACTCAAATTTTTTCTTTCCTTTAAAGTTTTCTAAAAGTTTTGCTGAGTTCAGTCCCACATTGGAAAGGGATAATCTCTTTTTGATTTTTATCTACCTTCTTTCCTTGCTTACATTTACTTGAGTCAAGGCGGAAAGTGGGTTTTACACCACATACATGCATTAGTCAGCTCGGCTTGCATACATGCATAAATGCGGCATGGTTCAGTGCGGTAGCATGATGCAATGCTACAATAATCTTATATTTTTATTTTTATTTTTTATTTTTTTATTTTAAATCATCACTATCATAATGGCCAATTGACAATTTGATCAAATGAACGTATCTCTCTTTGACTGATCATTTTCTATCATGGTCAACCAATCAAAGCATCTCTTTTATTAGCATCTTCTCGTGGTCTATATAAGACCACAAGTTTGAACGGCATGGGACACTAAAAAAAATAATAATTGTATTTCTCTTCTCAAGTTTTTGCTCCCTCTCCTACTTCCTCTCTTTAGTGTCTAAATACCCTCTAATTCTATTCTCTTTGCTGAGTTTTGAAAGATCTGTCAACCCTTTCTACAATCATACTCCAAGAGAAGATATTCCGATCATATCTTGGGGCAAAATTTTTGATAAATACTAGCATGAGGGTCAAAAATTGGCCTTAGGATGGTGATCATATTCTTCTCAATTTTATTATTCATCTACATCATAAATTAACAAGTCAATCCAACCAGGCTCTCGGTAAGTCAATTTCTTATTTTTAATCTTATAAGTAGTGTTTGAATAGAACTTAAACTCTTTCGATTTTATCAAAAATACTGCTTTACTGAAACTCATTTAATGTTTGACTAAAATCTTTTCACCAAAAAAATTTTCTACATAACAATGCTATGGTAAGGGATTCCATGGCCTCCAACTCAGTCACCCGACCCCATTGAGCTCGACTTCCTTGTTTATCGCTACCTTTAGGATATAAGTCAAGAATTTTTCTTTCTTGTCTTAGCCATTTTTTCCATCATTTAGTCTTGGTTTCTTCTTTTTAGCTTTCTTAGGTTTCTGCGGTGATGAGTTTTTATACTTCCTTTTTGAGGCAAGCCTAGGGTTTTGTTGTAAAGATTTTTTAATTCAATGTCTATCTGTTTTGATTGCAAATTATGAATTTTGACAGCTAATGTTGGAGAGATTAACCTTAATAGCCTCTTTCTATATAGATCCACCTTTTAATATATCTCTTCTTATACATTATATATATATATATACACATATGAGATAGACTGGGCTCAGGTTGACTAGATTTGAATCCAAATCCGATCAGATCCTCAATCATTGGATCAGCATGGATTTCGATGTAGTGATAAAATAGACTGGGCTCAAATTAATCGGATTTAAGCTCAAATCTGGTCAGATCTCCAACCGTTGGATCAGTGTGAATCTCGATGCAGTGATAAAAAAGTTAATAGAGGGGGTTTGGGAGCCATTTGGCTGCGCTGGTATTTGTTTTAAAAAAAAAAAGAAAGTCATAAATGAGGGATGAGACTCGTGCACAGACCCATCATTTCAAATGGCTCCTCTCTTCTTCTCCTCTCCTCTCTCTCTCTCCAAAGAAGCTTGTTAGCTCCTCTGCTCCCATGTCATCGTCTACCTCTCGCCTCTCTCTCTCCAGAGAAGCTCGCCATCCTCCTCTCCTCTCGAGCTACCATCCTTTTCTCCTTTCAAACCCTCCATCTGTCGGTCACCATCCTCCTCTCCTCTCGAACCACCTACCATCCTCCTCTCCTTCCAAGTCCCCAACCCGTCGGCCCTTCTCTTCCCCCAAACCCCCCACCCGTCGGCCCTCCTTCTCTCCTCCCAAACCCCCATCCATTTAACATCCTCCTCTCCTCTCAAACCACCCATCCATCAGAAACTGTCCTCCTCTCCTCCCAAACCATCCATCTGTCAGAAACCATCCTTCTCTCTTCCTAAACCTTGGATCTGTTAGCCCTCCTCTCCCCCCAAACCCCCCATCAATTGGCCCTCTTCTCCTCCCAAAACCCCCACTCATCGGCCCCCCTCTCCTCGCAAACCCCTATCTATCAGCCCTCCTCTCCTCCTTAAAACCCCACCAGTCTGATGTCCTCCTCTCCTCCTAAAACACCCACCCTCAGCCACCATCATCATCTCCTCCCAAACCCCCGACTTGTTAGCCCTCCTCTCCCCCCAACCCCCCCCCACCCATTGGCCCTCCTCTCCTCCCAAACCCCCAATCCATCCGGTATCCTCCTCTCCTCCTAAATCCTCTATCCATCTATCATTCTCTCTTCTTTTCTCCTAACTCCATCACCGCTGGCTCTTCCCCACCCTCGGCGGTTGCCATCCGACGGCCGTCGGCCTTCTTGGGTCTTCCCCAAATCCCACTCCATTGCTACTGACCCTTTTCTTGCGACTTCCACTATCAACCTTCTTGGGACTTTTCCAAACCCCACCCCACCATCGCTAGCTCTTTTTCTCAACATTTCTACTGCCACCCCACCACTGCCGGCCTAGTTCTGACACTTCCGGATTTTTCCAACCCCATCGGCACCCAATTTCATTCAAACATATAATTCTATAGATATTGCATAGTTATATAAATATCTTTTTATTACATATTTTTGATATTTTAGTTTAGGTAGCAGTTAAGGCCATGTATATACCAACTGTGATACCATTCATAAACTGATGCAGATGTAATTTAAGAATTTTTTATTATATAAGCATTGACAATAAAGGACAAGTTAATGAAATTTAAGAGGAAAATTGTGCACCAAATAAAACACAAACACAGTCATATGCATGCACAAAACACACACACAAAATAAGTAGAATTTACATAATCATCAAACAGATGAAATTAGGCATATGTGTCATCACTTAACATAAAACTAATACTAAAAAATTAGGAAAACATAACACCTACTTCTCAAAGTTGATTGCCATTAAACACCTGATCTTTATGCATACTACAAAAAAATAATTTTTAGTGGTAAATTGCTTATGCTATTTCTTATTATATACCACTAAAATCTCTTTTTTATTAAATTTTGATAAAAATATCGCTATATTTCAATAAGTATTTTTTTTACTAACGATATTTTATCATAAATACTACTATAAATTTATATTTTATGATATTTTATTATAAATACCACTATAAATTTATATTTTATGACATTTAGCAAATATATCAATAAATAATATCATAATTTATAGAATTTTAAAAAATTATCATTAAATTTTAAATTATTAATTATATATAGAGCTTGATTTACTTATACTGATCTTATAAAATATGTCATTATACATATATATTCTTAACATTACTTATTTAATGATGCAAATGTATGTTAATAAGTTAATAAACTATACTTATATATTAATAATATAAGTTATAAGTTGGTGGTTAAATGCTTGCTATTTAAATAAAAGATCATTGGTTCAAATCCTATTTTTATTTCTTATTCTAATTCTAAGATATATATTTTATTTTTTGATAATTTTTATCAACATATAAAAAATACTGACATTAAAATTTTAAAGACACATATATATGCCACTAAAATAAAATTTTTTTTAATATTTTTTTAAAAATATCGATAATTAATTACCTACAGCATCTTAAGACAGCACATAAAAAAATATCACAAAAATATCACTAAAGATATTTACGATACTTTTTCCTACTCTATAGTGGTACTTAAAAATACCGCTAATGGTCATTTTTGTTGTAGTGACACTTAGCATTTAACATATCTTTTACACTCTTGCATTAATATTTTGCTCACATTGGAGCCTATTTTTTATATAGTTAAACTTGTTTTAGAAACCTATAATAATATTGAGATATATTGAGCATATAGAAAATGACCCATGATAATATTGGGATATAATAATCATATAGAAGAGGATCGATTTATCTTTAGCTTTTCATGAGCTTCTCTAATAGCCTCTCCATCCTTTTTCTTTCCCCAACTATGGCCATCTTTATAGAAATATCTAAGTGTTTTTCAATTAAATAAGAACATAGAACTTCCTATGAATCAATAAGTTTGAATTTATAAGACATCCTTTTTGATAAGAATCAAATATAGATAAATTATATATGACAAAAGAGTAATAGAAGCATGTAATAAACCAATTAAAAGAATAAAGAATTTGGAGCGATACTGGATTAATTTATAGAAAATGAGATCAAAGAGAAACATATCATATATAACTTGGAATTTACATTGTTGATTAGAGTAAAAAAAAACAAAGGGAATTTTTATATCATATCGTAAGCATTATCATAATATCTATTAGAGTTAATCTCTTTTGGCATTATCATATCATAAGAAGATGATGTAATATTTAACTTATAAATTTTTTTTTATCTCTAGTGATATTTGGTTGACAATCCTACCACATTGGTTGACAACCTTGCCACACATTCCAAGGACCTTACCAAATAATTTAAAAATATATTATAAATTTTAATATTTTTGTTTGTTTGCAAGAACATGCTAATGAAATTCATAGTCAAATGAAATTCTTAGAAATTCTTAAAATGCACATTTTTAGCTGCATTACTTATAAATATATACATACATGCTTATATGTAGCAATGCTAGTGCCATATTTAGATATAAATTTTTTTCAGTAGATCTATGTAAAAATGGGATACGGTCATCATAGATTGTTATTAGAAACTATAGTAAGCGTAAAGTGAAGTATCCTCTCTCTTATAGTAAGATGCTTAATTTATTAATTTATTATTTATATTTTTTTATAGTAAGTTGTAAATAACTTATAATTGACCTCTATTATTTCTTGTAGATAGCTCATGCCTTTGTTGTGCTTCTAGGATTTTGAAACCAATGGCATGTCAGTTGTCATACAAATTCTATTTGTAACTATTTTTAAATTTTAATCTTATTCATTCATAAATTTATATTTGCTCCATCATGTGAATTTGTGTCTCCCATGATAAACAACGGGAGAGGAGAATAAAGATAATTTTTTGATGAAAATAATCACAAACTCTTTAGAGTAAATATGAATGGCCCAAGAATAAACATAAACTTAGGAAGTTGTAATATTATCTTCTGTGGAACCATATCAAGATAAATAAAAACTATTCTAGAATAAACATAAATTTTATATAATAAATAGAAACTCCATATCATAAATATAAACTCTATGGCGATAAATACAAACTATCTAAAATAAATACAAACTCAAGGATCCAAACTTTATTCATCCAAGGATCCTTCTAAGATGAATAACAAGAAAGGAGGATAAATACTAACTTCTGATGAAATAAATATAAATTATGTGAGGATAAATACAAACTTCATATAATAAACATAAATATATTTAGGATAAACATAAATTTTAGAGATTGCTCTCTGTCTTGTATGGAATCATGGTAGGATAAATACAAATAATTTTGAAATAAATATAAATTCTATATAATAAATAAAAATTTTATATAATAAACATAAGCTCAACAATGATAAACATAAATCGTTCAGAATAAATACAAATTCAAAAACCAAATCTTGGATTATTCAAGGATTCTTCCAAGATAAATAACAAGAGAAAAAAATAAATACTAACTTTCAGTAGAATAAATGAAAACTATGTCAGAATAAATACAAACTTTATATAATAAATATAAACATATCTAGGATAAATACAAACTTTAGGAGTTGCTCTCTATTTTGTATGGGATCATAGCAGGATAAATATAAACTATCTAGAATAAACACAAATATTGTATAATAAATAAAAACTTTACATAATAAACAAAAATTCTATGACGATAAACACAATCCATCCATAATACATATAAACTCTAAGACCAAATCTTGGGTCATCCAAAGATCTTTTCAAGATAAACAATAAGAGAGGAGGATAAACATAAACTTCATATAATTAATATAAAAATATCTGAGATAAATATAAACTTTAGAGATTGTTCTCTATCTTGTATGAGACTATAGTAGGATAAATATAAACTATTACAGAATAAATATAAATATCATATAATAAATACAAACTCTACAGTGATAAGCATAAACCATTCAGAATAAATACAAACTTAGAGACTAAATCTTGGATCATCTAAAAATCCTTCTAGGATAAACAATAAGAGAGAAAGATAAATACTAACTTCTGTTGGAATAAATACAAACTCTATATAATAAATACAAACATACTCAGAATAAATACAAACTTTAGATATTACTCTTTGTCTTGCATGGGATCATGACAGGATGAACATAAATTATCTCAGAATAAATATAAACTTTATATAATTAATAGAAACTCCATATAATAAATATAAATTTTATGATAATAAATACAAATCATCCAAAAATCATCGATATTTTATTTATTCTGGATGATTTATGTTTATCACTATAAAATTTATATTTATTATATGAAATTTTTATTTATTATATAAAATTTATATTTATTTTGGATAGTTTATATTTATCTTACCATTATCCTATACAAAATAGAAAGCAACCCCCAAAGTTTGTGTTTAGTCTACACATATTTATATTTATTATATAGAGTTTGTATTTATTATATAGAGTTTATATTTATTCTGATATAGCTTGTATTTGTTCCATTAAAAGTTAGTATTTATCCTTATCTTTTATTGTTTATCCTAGACTCTTAGATGACCCAAGATTTCATTTTTAAGTTTGTATTTATTCTGGATGAATAGTATTTATTCCCACAGAGTTTATGTTTATTATATGAAGTTTCTATTTATTTTATTAAATTTATGTTTATTCTAAGATAGTTTGTATTCATCTAGCCATTGTCCTATACAAGATAGAGAGCAACCTCCAAAGTTTGTATTTATCCTAGGTATTATTGTGTCTATTATATAAAGTTTATATTTATTTTCATATAGTTAATCATCATTCTATCAGAAGTTAGTGTTTATCCTCCTCTCTTGTTATTTATATCTTATAGGATCCTTGGATGATCAAGGTTTGGCACTCGAGTTTATGTTTACTCTAGATGATTTATGTTTATCACTGTAGTATTTATATTTATTATATAGATTTTTTATTTATTATATAATATTTATATTTATTTTAGGATAATCTATGTTTATCCTGTCATAGTCCCATATAAGATAGAAAGCAACTCCTAAAGTTTATGTTTATCCTGGATATGTCTGTATTTATTATGTGAAGTTTATATTTATTTTCATATAGTTTATGTTTATTCTACCAAAAGTTAATGTTTATCCTCCTCTCTTATTGTTTATCATAGAAGGATCTTAGAATGATCTAAGATTTGATCTCTAAATTTGTATTTATTCTGTACGATTTGTATTTACTACCATAGAGTTTATGTTTATTATATAAAATTTTTATTTATTACAGATTTATATTTATCATCATATAATTTATATTTATTATATAAAATTTTTATTTATTATATGGAGTTTGTGTTTATTCTGAGATAGTTTATGTTTATCCTACCACGGTCCCATACAAGATAGAGAGCAACCCTCAAAATTTGTGTTTATCCTGAGAATATTTATTTTTATTATATAGAGTTTGTATTTATTCTCATATAGTTTATGTTTATTTTATAAGAAGTTAGTTTTTATTTTCTTCTCTAATTGTTTAATCTGGGAGCACCTTTGGATGAACAAAGTTTTGATCACTGGATTTATATTTATTCTGGATGATTTGTATTTATCGC
>NC_026005.2:68756438-68828938 GCF_000442705.2 Elaeis guineensis | reverse complement strand
GGATTTATACACACAACAAAAAAGAGAAAAGCTCCTAGGATTGGCTCCGATCGGATTCTCTGATGCCTAGGTCAGATAGGATTTTAGAAGAACAACAATAAAGAGAGAATATAATTAAGAATTAGAATAGTATAAGATATTGTCATGCTCTGATTGGCCTAGTATTGGTCGGCTTTTACTCGATCTTTTTATTTTGGCCTTCATCGACCTTAGGATTAGTATTTAGGAGCTTGGCCTTTGAGAGCTTGGCCTTCGGGAGTTCGGTCCTTTGGAGCTTGGTCTGTGGGCTCCTCACCTCAACATTAGCCTTAGCTTTCACTTTGGCCCTAGTCTTTACCTAAATTTCGACCTTCACCTCAGCCTTTGCTGCTCAAAGGTTGTGGTTCTTCAAGAAAGAGAAGCAAAATGATGGATGAAGGTTTGAGAGCCTCTCAATATAAGATCTTTAAGCTATAGGATTTTTTCTCTTTTGGAGCTTATTTTTATGGGTCTCCTTTTTCCTGTTCATATAGGTGAGGAAGTATGGATCCGTCATAATTTAGAGATGAAAACCAAGGGATTTCCGTAACCTCCTTCTTTATCTTGATTCAAATATGTTGTGATCTCCTTCCTTGTTTAGATTCTGCCAAGAATTTAATTTTTGAATTCAAATCTTTTCTTGCCACATGTCCATTCATGATGGATAGGCTAATTTCATGCCATGTCAATGTCTATTATTTTTCATTTACAGAAATCTACGTAAACACATATATAGCCACAGTTCATATAGAGTTTGGCATGGCCAGCTACCATGGCTCGGCTAAGCAACAAGAAGATCTAAGGGGCCCACCTTAGATCAAGCCAAGGACCACTTATACTATGCTCAATCACATCCAATTCCCATTTCAAAACTATACATACCTCAAAACAAAGACCAAGTTCAACGGCCAACCATCAAAGCAATGTCCTATGTTAAACCTAACGCTTGTGTATCATGCTTTTGTTTTGTTAGCTATATTAGAATGAGTTAGGCATTAGTGGCATTGAAAAGCACCATCATCCTAGTGCTTGCCAAATGCTTTCCGCAAGCCAGTCGCTTGCCATTTCATTCTTCCCCCAAAAGAGAACATTCACATATCTTGCATTAGGCACGTGCTAGCGGCTGCATAGGGAGGGCTATAGCATGACAACATGCCACCTTGTTACAATTATCTTTAGAGATATTACTTATTTTCCTATTTGTATTCATGAAAAGTCAGCCTAGAATCTTTTAAAGTGCCACTTTCCTATAATTGCTACAGCTTGGCAGCCAAAAGGTAGCTTACATTCTAGGAAAATGTTTGGTGGACAACTTTGTGTAAAAGTTCTGTAAAATAGCTAGCATGTCATATTTACCAACATGATATCAGATGAACCCATGAAAGGCATTTAGAAATTCTTCTTTGTAACCCAACTAATGTTATGCACAATGAACAAAGACACAAGATCAATTGTGCCACAAGGCTTTCCAACTGCCACTCAATTGATCAAAGCAATAAATTTTAAAATAGTGCAACTATGAGTCGGATCCAAATTATTGGTAACCAGTATTTTATGACTTTATCAACTAAACTAATTGGTGTCCATATGAACTTTACCAACTAAGCCGATTAGCATCCAATCTCTTAAAATATTCTACACAACATTAATCTTTACAAGATCTTGCGGTAGCCAAATGTACATGTTGCAAACCACAAAACAATCACTATGTGCAACCAGAATGTATCCAAATAATATTGTACATTTGGAGGCCTAGACATCTGGTCTGAGCTCATCGGTTCAATGAAAAACCCTGTTTGGATCCTTATTGGATCATTTATCGTTACACGGTATTTTGTCCAAATTATTATTTACATTGTAACAAGGGATATAATGAGGTAACATGATGTCCCAAAAAATGATCTTAGTAAATTATTTTTTTTCTCCGTTCAAGTCCGTTCACTCAAAAATAATTTTAAATATTTATAAATATAAAATTTAATTAATTTATAATTTAATATTTTTTATAATTAGACCACGAATCTTACAGAATTTTGATCTAACTATCCAAACATCCCCTCAATTCGGATATCGAACCCGCGATGAAAAAATCACGCGAAGGGTGCACCCGTCAACCGCTCCTCCCTTTTTTTTAAACCGTCAACGCGCAGGGCAGTGTACGAGAAGGCAGAACCAGAGGGGAACTGGGGAAGCCAGCCGGGCTCGTGGAAATCAAAATAAAAAAGGCTCCACTCCGCTTCCTCTTCGGTTTCGTCACGTCTCTTCTCCCCTTTTTGTCCGCTGGGCGCTCGTCCCGGCCACCGTCGCTAGCGATGGCCAGGAATCCCACGGAGTCCAATGATGAGCTCAATTACCTCGTCCTCCGATACCTCCTGGAGTCCGGTCGGTTAAGAATCTCTCTTTTCTTGGCTTTTCTTGATCATCTTGACCTGATTTCTGCTTGGATTTCACTTTTCCTAGGTCTCTAGGGTTTCTTGATGCCATATGGCTTTGATTAGATTTTTTTTCCTCTTTTTCTTGATGGTAGTGCTTTGTTGTAGAGGTTTCTGAATTTGATCCCTTGTTTTGCCATTTGAACGGTGTTTTATGGCTCATGTATGAGTTTGGTTGTGAAATTCTGTCAATCATGTTGGCTTCAATGTGATGATAGTAGAAAATTATCCTTTCCTCTTTGCCTCTAATTCAAACTTCCATTAAATGGCAAGGAAGATTGATCTGTGTTGTAGGAATTTGCCTCTGCCATGCAATTGGTCGTGGTAATAAAATCTGCTGCAATAGGGTGAAACAAAAAGAAAATAGCGGTGGGCTGTTTATTTTTAAGTTATATTAAGTAGATATAAATATATTATTATATCAAGTTTTGACGTGTAACTCAAAGAAATGCTATTGTTTTCCATCGAGATGCATAAAGATAATGTGCCAAGAAGAGAAGCAAAGCAACATAAAAGAAACTAATAAAGATTTTGCTGAAGTACCAAGCAGATTTAATCTTTTCTGTATCCTATTTTTTACCAAGAGTTGGTATTTAGGTTTCGTTTAGTCGGAGGGTTGACTCTTTAAGTTCTCGGATCATTTTTTTCTTGTCTACTGTTTCTTCAGTTGTGGGGGCTACTTAAATGTGGAGGGCTTATAGTGTGGCGAGCCAGAATCAGTCAAGCTCTCACCACTGCATTAACAGATAGAGAGATAGAGGGAGAGCTTCCTCAGATGATCAAGAGTGAAATGTTTGGAGAACTGATGCATGAATCTAAGGCATTGATCATGTGGATGTGAACTTCTGTGGCGGTGGAATCCTTTTTATATCTTCCTTGTTTTTATCAAAAGTGAGTTGATTAAGACAAGGTAGGGAAAAATATTATCAACTATTAAGGACATGCACTGTGGAGGTCAGTTAGGCTAGGGATAATATGGATCTTTGGCAATATTATAGCACCCACGATCCATGCTTTCCAACCTGCCTCAACACTTGGTCGAAACATAGTTGCCACTGTCATAAGTTTAATTGAAGCTATGCTACAACCAGCCTGAGTTTTGCCTTAAGTGATCTAGTGTGATTAGATCCCAAGTTATGTACAAAATCAAATTTTAGCTTAAAGAATTTGATCATGTCCATGATTTTTCTATTTTCTATGGTCTATTTAAAATCTTTAAAGATAAAGAATCACCCGAATTGTCTCAACTCTATCACTTTGAAGTTAACTGCCACTAACAATTCTTCCTCTAACTACATTTAATGCATAAAAGTAGAATTGAGGGCAAGCTTTTCAATTAGCTGTTTAAATTTTAAAACTAGCTATGAAAATGAGTCAGTTTGGGTCTTGGCCTAAATATGAATGAATGTGCTTTGAGTTTAAGATCTAGACCCAAATCTCAGCCATCCACGTCATCAGTTATTAAGCCAAAAGATTTAATCTAAATATTTCATTCAACATTTATTGGTCTAGTTAGGTCTATTTTTGTTCAGTTGATCAAGTCCAGATGTGAGATGAGTTGGTTGTCCGTACCAGAGCTATTTGTTTGAACTTCAGTTATGAGTCTCGTCCAACTTGAGTCAGCCACTAGTCAAAGTTAAATGTACATGATCCACTAGCATTGCTATTCAACAGAATGGGACTGAAGTGTTCTCGTAATTCCTTTTTTTTGGATTGGGCTAGCTGAATAATCTTCATATGTTTATCTTGTAGTTTTCCTTCTTCTGAGTTCAGGCTTTCTTACTTTTAAATAAGGATGAGTGGATTTAAAAATATCAAAGTGCAACTTGTGTGATAATGAAAATTCTTGTTAGGCTGAGCATATAAATCAGTGGTGTCTATTGAGTGATGCAGCTCACCTCAATATAAACTGTACCTGAATTGGCTTCTGGTGGTGTGACCATCTGAAGTCCACTTGTTTCTTCTTTTGTTTGGCTTTGCCTTCAAATAATGCTTGAGTACCATCTACCTCTGTGTAAACACCTTAAATACACAAACCATATAAAAGGTACTTATAAGCTTGAATACTTTAAACATTTTGCATTTTGGGCATCATGGCAGATATGTTGATTTACATTGAAAGTCAAGTGTTAAATCTCAGCTATATAACATGTAATCTGATGACACAATCATGTGTTTAGTTCCTAAAGGCTTGCGATGCCTTTCAATTGCCAAGTAGAAAATTGTTGTACTAGTTATGGTGGCCTTGTTTCCCTTTCTTTTCATGCTCTTAGTTCATTTGTGTCTTGCTAGAATCGACCTGAGTTTATTGTGTATTTTACAATCTTGCTTTCATCTGACACTACTTATTTCCAGGAAGAAATCTCGCATGATTGTAAGGTTAGTGCTATATGAAAACCTAAGATCCTATTTCTTTTTAGGTTTCACAAATGCAGCATTTGCTTTTGGATATGAGTCAAGGATTAATAGAACTCCTGTCGAGGAAGATCTAATTCCATCTGGTACTCTTGTTGCAATTGTACAAAAGGGCCTTCTGTACAAAGAATTGCAAGAAAAGTTGGGCAACGTAAGTGTATTTGCATCACTATTAATCAAGTTGATAACTTAACTATGCACTTGATTTGTCTAAGGCGTGATATTTCATATTTTATTGAATAACTTTTGTCTATTAGCTTATGATCCTTGTTTAACTTTGCAGGGTAATTCCAACCTCATGACAAAAGACATCAATGAAATACAACAAATGATAAAAGAAAAGAAAGAAAAAATTAAAAAGGAGCGAGAAAAGGAAAATAATAATAAATGTGAAAGCAAAAGAGAAAGACAAGATACAGATAGAGAACAGGAGAAGGATAAGAAAATGAAAAAGTCTAATGAGGAGGAAAAGGAAAAGGAAATGGAACAGCGGGAGCACCAAGATAAAGATATTGCAAAAGATCATGAACATATGACAAAAGCTAAACTAAGTGAAGATGGAGTTTCTGGAGGTAAGATCTGAATATTTCTTTCCTTTTTACTCAATTAAGTTATTGTTGGTCTTCCTTCACCATTTTGTATACAACTGATGTTGGTTTACCAATGCAGAGCTCTGAACTACAGAGGGAAATTTGATTTGGCATTAATTTCCATAGCCTGGCCCTTTTTCTTTGTATGCTACTGGCTGTGAGTTGCAAAAGACCAGCTGGTTAGATTAGGTCCAAGCTCAAGTTGGCCTCTCCCTGATTAAAATACACGAATTACATAAAGATTTAGGGATGCAGCCTAAACCAGTTTTAGCTGTTGAAGCTTTTTTTTTATTTTTAGATGCTCTGGTAAAAGAACAGATGTGTTTTCCTTAATAAATTTTGGACTGATATCATTTACCATCTGAGTACAATCAGTCTAACTAGTCAGAGTTATATCAGTCTCCTATTATCAGAATATATTTGGAATGAACAAGCAGATGTAGAGATTGTAAGATAGCTATGGCAGTGTTAGACAATGCAAATTTATTGTCATTATGCTTATCACCAATGGGGGTAGATCTTTCATCCTTTGGCTTAAGATTGATGAATTTTAATCCTGATATTTCTCACTGAATTATAGTTACATGACAGGTTCTCTAGCCAGCACTAGCCATCCCTGGCCTTGAGGACACCTTTCTTTTGCACTAACTGCGCTAGTTCTATTCTTTATCTTTGTTGGTCCTAACATATCTCTGCCTTTGTCAAAACAGTCAAGAGGTTATCGAAAGCCTTTCAATGACCTTTTCATTAACCTTTATGTGGTTTCATGACAATTAAATGGTTAATTGAAGACTTATATAGTAGTACCAGAGCAAGCTCCTATGCCAAAACAAGAGGAATGGTTGATTAACTCTAAAACAAACTGCCTTCCCTATACATAAGTGAATTCCTAGATGAGGACATAGTTTTGTTATCAAAATCTTTGAGTGTAAGACGAGGAGATAGATGCATGCTAGAAGAACTTCAAGAAAATGTCTTGATCAATGCTACCTTCTCAAATGCAGTGGTGAAGAGGTTTTGGGACAAAAACTATTTTTAAGCAATATCCTTCTTGCTATATCCAACCTCACATATAATTCATATAATAGGAGGAAGCTCTCATAGAACATAAAAACTAAGGTTTTTAGTCTTGGTACTAGACACTGTATCAGTAGCTTATTGGTGTGGGTTGAGTCAGTATGATACACCCCCATAGCAAGACATGGTATGTTGGTGGAGGTGAGATAGCTGTTGTACCATATGTTGTTGCAATGTCAGTACCATAATAGTACCTTATTAGGTCCATACGATGCTGCTCGATACTGGGTGATATGGGTTTGTGCGGAAAACCTTGATAAACAGCTGCAGATAAAAACTATCATCCAAAAATTGTACTTTTTAAATCTTAATAGACATCCTGTAGGCTACAATTGGGCTCTTCCATTCTCATATCACCCTTCTTTTGTTTTTGAAAACTTGAGGGCCCAGTCAGGATGATTTCCTTGCAAAAAATGTTGGTGTCCTTGATGGGTACAGCATCCATCTTAGCTACTCCATTTTCTTTGCTACACTCATAGTCACAAGTTCAATGAGGGTTGGGAACTTTATAATTTGGAACTAATTTGGTAAAGTTAGAAAGAATTCAGGAAAAGGTTTAGAAAATAACAACAACATCATCTTCTGATACATGCTCATAGATAATAAAAATTGATAAAAGTTTAAAGTTTTAATAATTTTATGATTACGTCCCATTGAATATGTCCAGGATATATCTTGATGTTTAAAAAAATATTGAGAAGAAAAATGGAGGAAGCCAAAATTTTTTAATTCATATGGAGAAGAGATATGGATATCAACTCAAATTACTCGTTTGAGGAAACTCATGCATGGGAGCCATGGACATTTATTTGAATCTGTTTCCACTTCTTCCCAGATGCCTTTTTCTTTGCCTTCTTCTTCTTCATCTTCTTCATCTTCTTCTTCTTCTTCTTCTTCTTCTTCTTCTTCTTTTCTGTTTGTCTTGTCCACATTGTTTCCCTCTGCACAATATAAGTTAAACAACTAATAATCTTGTGATTATTCATGATACCAATGAATTTATTGAATAAATTGCAATCCATTTGTGAACCAGTGGATAAATCAGAATAATTTTTGTTGACTATCATATGACAAACGATTCACAAATTACTGAAATACTCGCCAAATATTGTTATTATGGTTATACTCGCATTAGAATGTCTTTTTCCATTATCTAGCAGATGGGTATCAGTATTTCTTGTTTTCTTTTTAGCTGCAATTATATTGAGAAATGCAATCCAGGTGATATTAGGTTCAAGTTTGTGTAAATTTGAATTGTTATTACTATTTTAGATCTATGTCCTTAATTTCTTTAGTCTTAGCTATGTGTTCTGGTTAAAACATTGTTCTCTTTTATTCATATACATAAATTTCCCCAGTATGTTGTACATATTTTCCTTAATTTTGTTATATTGCATTCTCGCATTTCTCCCATTATTTCATCATCCTTTTGTTCTATTGTCTGTTGAGGCAAGTGCCTAACCAAGAGACACTTGGTAAAAGAAAAATCATACCTACAGTGAAGCTAATAAACTACTTGCTTGTAGTCAAGAGAGAATAAGGTCCAAATTGCTTGCATTTGGTATAGAGTGCTCAAGTCCGAACTCAAATAACACATAGATTTTCCAAATATAAAAAGGAAGGGTAGAAAGAGGTAATAATGGGGAAGAAAAAGAGCAGGATTTAGAGGGTGTAGGATTCAAGCCCAGCATGGTGGGTCCACCAAAAGCTCAAAGCTTCCCAGGTTCACCATTGTAAAATCACTCTCTTTCTGCAATCTTATCATGCTATTTATCAAGAGCTTTTATGAATATAAGAAAGTAATAAAAATTCAGGGAATGATTTATATCATTAGACTTTATATAGCTAATCTCAATCACCAAACTTTGCCTTTAATAGCTCCATTCAAAGGTAGAATGTCATACAGGTCCTGCTAGGTTGAAGAATAAAAACCTACCTAAAAGACCATGACACAGCAAAAGAACTCCTGGATATTCATTCCTAGACTGGGAACTAGTGTGAAAAGCTAACCAACATATCTTTAGGCTATTGAGTCCATGCACTAATTGAGAAGATGTTTATGTCTTCTCTAGGACCCTTCAATTTTTCAGCAATTCTTTGTGCCTGGACCTCTGGTTTAGATTGACGTGGATGGAGCAGAAAGCTTATTGGACAGGGTCTCCAATGAAGTAGACCTTTTAGTTGAAATGTGTAGCAACTTTTCTTGGTACTAGCTTTAAGCCATGTGAATAAGTGCGTGAAATATAATTATTCATAGATGGAGATCTTACAACAAATAAATTTTAAAAAAAAATAATATTAATGTTGATTATTCATTATTGTTTGTCCCTTAAGAAACAAGGTTTTCCTTCCATGTGTTCCCAAGTTATTATTGTCTAGGAAAGACGGGTGATGGTGTGTGGAGTTTGGTTGCATGTACTATGATAAAAGATCTAGTTTTTGAGTTTTAGTAGTGAATTATAATATGTTGGAAATTTTTAAGGGTACCTTGAGGAATATCAAAAAGTCTAAGCACGGCAAAGAGTCCACTTTAAACACTTAACTCCTCATAAAAAAAGTAAGAGAATGGGAAAGAGGACATAGCATGGAGCTAGTTGTTGGAGTTCTTCAGGTTTTATGTTTAATTCCAAATATTCATAGACTCTACCAACTTAGTCATTTGTAATGATAGATGACTGTGGAGGAAGGTAAGGTCCATGCTTTAAGAAAAAGAGCAGTTAGGGTTATTTTGGGGAGTGAAAAGTTGGGTTATCTTGGGTAGTGGTAAGAAAAGAAATCCTTTAATTGCTTCCAGAAGAGGAACTAAAGTACTTAATATAAGCTTTGGGCTGCAATCCTTCTTACTCCTGGATCATATGTTAGCACACTTGTTTGCACCTCAACCTTTCTGTTGTCAAGAAAATCTACTATTTGAACTTGGACATTTCCTTTACATGCATGACTGCTAAGTCTCAACAATTCTCCCAAAACTTGAGTGCCAAATTCATTCATGGTGCCTCTTGTGAGGTGAGGTAGCTTTACTTTCATCTTTCCACAAACGACTTGCAAATTGTCTTACTAGATGTAACATCCTGAAAGTGAAGCAAATATTTTACTGGTTTATTGCATTCATCTAATCAGTTGAAGTGGAACCAGTTGCATGACCTATTAATTTCCATGCACAATCTCATTCAGCTTAGCACATGCAGGCATCTGTGGAAGATAAAAATAAGAAGAGATAGTAGAGAGAAAGTGAGGGAGAGTAAAATGAGAAAGAGTGATTGGCCGAATTGAATTTTCTTTTGACCTACACCTCTATTTATATTGGTGTTATTATATAAATGCTCACATTGTAATCGTTGATTTTACTCCCTAATTACAGCATTGCAGATTTTCTTCCTAAACATAGCTTACCAAAATATATTGGTCAACTACTCCCTAATTACAATATTGCAGATTTTCTTCCTAAACATAGCTTATCAAAAATGTATTGGTCAACCACTCCCTAATTACAATATTGTAGATTTTCTTCTTAAACATAACTTATCAAAAACATATTGGTCAATACTCTTCCTCAAGATGGTGCATAGATATTTCTCATGCCCATCTTGCAAACAATCAAATGAAACACCTTACTACTAAGACCTTTAGTCAAAATATCAGCTAGCTGATTTTTTGATTTTACATAAGGTATACAAAGTAGCCCCTCATTCAACTTTTCTTTGTTGAAGTGTCTATCTATCTCGATATGCTTTGTTCTATCATGTTGGACTAGATTGTGAGCAATATTGATAGCAGCTTTATTATCATGATATGGGAGAGGTCCACCATTCTCCATTCCCAGATCTTGCATTAATGTTTTAAGCTACAAAAGTTCACAAACTCCATGTGCCATTGCTCTGTACTCTGCTTCAACACTAGATCTTGCCACTACTAATTGTTTTTTACTTCTCCAAATGACTAAGTTCTCTCCAACAAGTGTACAATACACTGATGTAGACCGCCTATCATCAAGTGATCCATCCCAATCAACATCCGTAAAAGCTTCTACTTTCAAATGACCATGGTTTGGAAAAAAGTAATCCTTTTCTGGATGTTGATTTCAGGTATCTCAAGATGCAAAAAATAGCATCTAATGAGTAGAGCAGGGATCATGCATAAACTAGCTTACCACGCTAATATGATAGGCTATGTCTGGACAAGTATGAGAGAGATAAATCAATCTCCTAACTAATCTTTGATACCTCCTTTTGTCTACTATTTCTCCATCACCACTCTTGAGATGGTGATTTGGATCCATAGGAGTGTTTGTTGGCTTACAACCCAACGTATCCATCTCTTTAAGCAAGTCCAAGATATATTTTCTTTGAGAAATGAAGATATTGTTTTCTGATCGAGTAACTTCAGTATTAAGAAAATATTGCAGCTTATCGAAATCTTTTATTTCAAACTCCTTAGCTAGGCTAGCCTTCAATCTAATAACTTCTTCAAAGTCATCTCCTATTACCACTATATCATCAACATATACAATAAGAATAGTGATATTCCCATTGTTATGTTTGATGAACATTATATGATCTGCATTACTCTGATGATTCCCAAAATTAACCATTGCTTTGCTGATCTGTAAAACCAAGCTCGCGGGGATTGTTTGAGATTCTATAATGATTTTTTCAACTTACATTACCTTGCCTTCTGTTTTCTGACAAGAAAAATCTGGAGGAATCTTCATATATACTTCTTCCTCTAAATCCCCATGAAAGAAGGCATTTTTTTACATCCAATTGATATAATTCCCATCCAAAATTTGTTGCACAAAAAAGAAGGATCCGAATAGAATTCATCTTCGCAACAAGAATGAATGTCTCTAGATAATCTATTCCATATGTTTAAGTAAATCATTTTGCGATGAGTCTTGCCTAGAATCTCTCAATGGTCCCATCAGCCTTCTGTTTGATAGTGAAAATCCACTTACAACCAACTGTCCTTTTTTTTCGATGGAAGAGTGATAAGCTCCCAAGTTTCATTTTTTGCCAATGCTTTCATTTCCTCCATCATAGCTTCCTTCCAATTAGGATCAGCCAATGCTTCCTTCCAATCTTGGGAAATAGACACAGAAGATAAAGACGATACAAAAGTTTTATAGGAAGGAGACAATGAGAAACGAAATTAGACATGGGATGTTGAGTACAACTTCGAACTCCTTCCCTAATAGCAATAGGCAAATCAATATCATCAATAATTGGTTCATAACAGTTTGGAGATAAGACATGTGACTTACTAGGAGTAGGAGGAGATTGTGGTAGAACTGAATCCGAGGATGGCACTTGACTAGGTAGGGTTTGTACAGTGGCTTTATCTATCTATTTTCTACGAGTGTATGTTTGTAGGTCCTTTTTGTTTTGATTTGAATACCCGCAACCATTATCTTTCTCTCCATTTACATTCTCTTGTTCCTTCTCTCCCTTATTTACAACTTACTCCGTCTCCCTATCACTTTTGTTTGGTAAAGTAGGTGAGGAAACCACCATGATGAGGATAAAGGAGACTCTTCCATTATGACACTCTCTCCCTGAAGAGACAACTTAGCAAAGTAGGCTTTAGTTTCTCGAAAAGTGATGCCTATACTAACAAACATGTTCCTGATTGGGGGGGGGGGTGATAACACTTGTAGCCCTTTTGAGTTGCTGAGTATCCAATGAATATATACTTTAGGGCACATGGGTCAAGTTTACTTATGGTTCTCCGATGATCATGAACAAAGCAAACACAACCAAAGATCTTAGGAGGAACAATAAAAGAACAAGTACCTTGAAGGAGCTCACAAGGAGTTCTAAAATTGAGTACTTGTAATGGCATCCAATTGATAAGATGCCGTAAGAATTGCATCTCCCCAATAAGTTTTAGGAACATTCGTAGTAAATATGAGTGACTTGGTGATGTCCAACAGATGCCGATTCTTACGTTCTGCAATACCATTTGGAGCTAGTGTCTCTATGCAACTTGTTTGATGTATGATATCATGGTTACCAAGATAATTTTGAAAACAATGATTTGTATATTCCGTACCATTATCATTCCTCAAAATCTTAATTTTTGCATTAAATTGCATATATACCATTTTATGAAACAACTTGAAATAAGAAAATATCTCATCTTTGCTTTGCAACAAAGAGATTCAAGTAGTATGACTATAGCAATCAATAAACGTAATAAATCACTGAAAATCAGATAATGACATAACTCAATTAGGACCCCAAACATCTGAATGAACAATCATAAATGGTGCAGTGCTTTTATTATTACTAGAAGGGTAAGAAGTTCGATTGTGCTTGATGAATTCACAAGCATCACAAAATGAAGTTTTCTCTGTACACTAAAATAAAGTAGGAAATAACTTCTCCATAACTCTAAAAGACGGATGACCTAATTGTTGGTGCCACTGAAGTGACTGTTGCTGAGCATGCATCAAGGACTTGAGGTGGGAAACTTGGCTTGCAGAATTTGTATTGGTTGACGAATTAAGACCAACTTTCAGTAGATATAAGCCATCTTGAACTCTACCATAGCCAATTGTTCTCTCTATTTTTAGTTCTTGAAAGACACAATAGGTGGGATAAAATGAAACTTTACCGTTTAAATCTTTAGTGATTGAACTAATTAATATAAGATTAGTGGAAAAATTAGGAACATGAAGAGCAGAAGACAATGTCAGCATAGAAGTGCAATGAATAGAACCTTTCCCTGACACAGAAAAAAAGAACCATCTGCTATACGAACTTTATCTCTAGTAGAAGAGGAAAAATATGATAAAAACTCGTGTAAAGAATCAATCATATGATTGGAGGCACCAGAATTTATGACCCAAGGGTTAGACTTACCAGACATGGAAGCATTAAATGCGCTAGCTGATGTACCTATGTGAGCAAAATTAGAAGTGAAAGATGATATGTTTGAATCAAGTTTGGCCATCAAACGTCTGAGTGATTGCAACTCCTCAGATTATTAATATCTGAGTCTTCACATATATTCTCTTTCACCTCAGATATATGAACTTGTGGTCGAGCAGATCCAACTTGTTTACCACCATGTCCCCTAGCAGGATGGCATGTAGTTTCCAATAAGTCTCTTTAGTATGTCTCATTTGTCCATAGTAATCATACTTCAGCCTATCTTTATTAGCAGTTGCTTGATCACTATAATAAGTTTGCCCCTTAGTTTCCTTCTGACTTAAATTTACTATCATTGCAAATCTTTCATGAGCAGTAATGTTCAACATAGCAGATCCCCTACTCTCTTCTTGTTGTACAAGAGCATAGGTTTGTCTCAATAAAGGAAAAATATCTTTTCCAAGTATCTGAACTCTTATCTGGTCATACTCTACATTGAACGAAGCCAAAAAACCATAAACACGCTCCTTATCAATCATTTTCTGGAACTTGGCAGCATCACTAGGGCAATCAGCTTGAAAACCTTGAAAAAAATTCCAATTCTTGCCATAGGATGCTAAGTTTAGCAAAATACTGAGCCACAGTCATCTCCCTATGTTTAGTCTCATGAACTTTTTTCTGTAGTTCATAGACTTGAGCATCATTGTCCAATTATGAGTAATTTTGGACAGCGGCATTTTAGATTTTCCATGCAGAATCTAAGAGTAAGCACCCACGAGCGATGTGAGGCTGCATAGAATTAATAAGCAAAGACATAACCAAGGAATTCTCAGATTTCCATTGGCCAAAAGACGAGTCATTAGCTGCAGATATCTTTTTCTCCCTAGAAAGGAACCCATATATATCCCGGGCCTTGGTGAACAACAAACAAGATCTAGATCTCGCAAGGTAATTATTTCCATCTAACTTCACAGGACTGATTTGGAGAGAGGGGTTATCATCGAGGGCTGCAGCTCTACTCCCAATATCCTACCAACAGTGCGGTTAGAATTACCACCGGTACTAACTTCTGACATGTTTCAAATACCATGGGAACGATCAAGAAGAAAAAGCACTTACGGGGCTAGTCTTGACAGGAGTTCAGATTAGAGCCATGCTCTGATACCAAGATAAAAATAAGAAGAGATAGTAGAGAGAAAGTGAGGGACAATAATATGAGAAAGAGTGATAGGCCGAATTGAATTTTCTTCCGATCTATACCTCTATTTATATTAATGTTATTACATAAATGCTCACATTGTAATCGCTGATTTTACTCTCCAATTACAGTAGTGCTGATTTTTTTTCTAAACATAGCTTACCAAAAATGTATTGGTCAACCTCTTCCTAATTACAACATTGCAGATTTTTTTTCTAAACATAGCTTACCATAAATGTATTGGTCAACCACTCCCTAATTACAATATTACAGATTTTCTTCCTAAACATAGCTTACCAAAAATATATTGGTCAATAGTGGACATCCTACTGTTGATCTTTTCCTATGTAGGATGACCTTAAGGATTGTGAAGGATAAGCATTGAAATAAACCTTTTGGGAAGCTAATAGTAAAAGACAAGGTTGAAAGGGCCTTTAGGCAATGTTTGGATGTCTGGGCATGTCAAAGATGGATATGGCTATCTTAATAGGAAATGACTGGAGAGGGGAAGTCTCACACTTATGATAAAAGTGGGTATGATGGGAGAAAACAGGAAGGTCATGTTAAATAGATATGATTTAACTTTGAATATGTGTGATACTAGGAATCACGTTATAATGGTTATGGTATCTTATGTATGGATAAAGGAGGAGAGTACCTGTCAAACAAAATTTCACTCTCTGTCTCACTCTCTCTCTTGCACTCCAAAATATGTTTTTATGTGAGCTGGAATCATCAACAATGATATTATTTAAACACTCTAAAGCTCAAATTTATGACTTTTGAATGTATGGAAGATTATTTGAAATAACTTTTTTGTTGCGTAATTTGGATGTTGTATGTCTTGTATGTTTTTCGATTTCCACCTTGTTGCATGTGAACTCAAAATTATAGCTTTCTTTTCCACTAGCTTTTGTCAATGGCTATTGATTACTGAACCTGACTTTGTCTAGTTCATCCTTTGACCCAAAAATCAAGTTATGGGATGCGGAACTAGGAAGGCTTCTGTTCAGTTTGAATGCTCATAGGTAATGAAGTGTAGCTCATAAGATGAATGTCACAAATTTGTATATGCTTAATTGGGGCAATGTCTTTACTTTTTCTTATGATCAACATTTTGTGATTTGTCAGGCTACCTGTATATTCTGTTGAATTAAGACCTAATGGCAAGTATTTGCCACGTGGCTCAGCAGATCAATGTGTACATATATGTTCTCTGAAAGAAAGGGGAAGGCTGTGAAGACTTGCGGTGGGAAAGTGAAAATTTTAGAAGTTTGCTGGAACCAAAAAGGTGATGAGGTAGCAGCCTCCAACAGTACTGTATATGTTTTGGATTTTAGAATGTAGATATTCATTAAAATTCTCAATCAACTGAGGCAGCAGGCCCATTTCATTGTACCCTTAGTGTTGGAGAGACAAAAATGGATTGTTCATGCCCCAACACAGGATGACATTCCGAAAAAAAAAAAAAAAAAAAGCATTGTTCTTCAGGTTGGTTGTTATCATGCCACTTCTATTAATGTAAACAATGTTCATACGAGCATGACTATACCTCATCATAGGTAAATTTTGATCTGCTTGGTACTCACGATTGATTGTTCAGTATAAGATTTGTAAACCTAGGAACACAAGGAGGAAACTGAATAAAGTAAATAAGCTGGTACAAGTAGGAAAGAAAGCATGAAAATAAAGAACATGAAAGCGAGTAAATGAGGCAAGTAAAATGAAAAGCACAGAGCAAAGAGGTATAGCAGCATTTGTATATTGCCAACACTAAGTAGGATCTTCTTGGGTATGCTTGGAAAGAAGCTCACCCTTTCAACTAAGGAGTCCTACTCTTAATCTCTATCTTGGAGGATTTTGTCTTATTTTCTAATGGAGGAGGTTTCCTCTTTGATACTAGGGAAGGGTAGAGGATTCTTGAAAAGGTGCTTGGGAACCTAAGGTTCTCAAAATACATGGGTTCTATGGAATGTTGCTTAGTTTCCTTTTTCTTTATTTTTCTTTCTTCCTTCCCTTCTTTGATGGAGGGAAGAAAGGCTTTAAGGATTTTAAAGTGACTGAAAAAGTTTTGAGGAAAGAAGAGAATGACCTTTTTCTTGAGACTCGAGAAACTCAGTTTATCACCTGTGCCAAGAATTAACTAGGAGAAAAGGATTAGGATATGATGGGTGTATGAGTAGGATTGTATCTTCTAGGATGAAGGGTGAGGATGGCGATGAAGATGATATACATTGGTCTGCGGAGGGTATGAACCATGAAAGGACTTCTAAAGGCGTTGGTGTTTGTTGTGAAGTTTAGAAGATCGTAAATGCCAGAGTGCATTGGATGCTAGGATAGATAGAGGCCAAGAGGTTGCATGGATGAAGGATTAGTGCTGGAGTTCAGTAATTATGTTAGCTAGAAGACAAATAGTTAGATCTTTGGATGTGATCATTTGAAATAAGATGTTGGGAAGTAGTAGAGGCTTGCTGCGCTCAGTTTCAAGGTTAGGGATTTCAAGAAGGTTAAGGCTATGCATCAAGGTGAAGGATGCTGGGATGAGAATAAGGTAGAGATAAGGAAAATGATTGCATGAATAAATGAAAATAAAAATAAAAAATAAAGATAATGACAATAGGTTATAATGGGCAAGCGATAAAATGAATGATTTATAAAAAAGATTATACAAAAAAAATGGATATATAGAGCCTAAGCAATATTTGCTATACCGCCTCATTTTGTATGATATGGGACATATCGAATCATGCCATATGCCATATCATATTATATCAATATTGTCATACTGTACTGAATCATATATCAATATTATAATATAAAGTATTGATATGGGTCTGGTATCAAGATAGGGAATTTTGGGCTTAAAAAATGAAAAGCAATATGACCAAAAGGGGAAGTTATAGTGAAATTTTATGATGCTTAAATAGCAATAGGGTACAGATGGTTGTAGAAATACGTGCATGATGTGCATTTTAATTTGGATAGTTATAGGGTTGTCATTAATATTGGCAGAATGATAATCAACTCAGACCGCAATCTGACTTGTAGGGTACAGATTAGATATGAGCTCTTATGACTGTTTGTTTTATAGTTTGGTTCGACTAAAAGCTTCCTTGATTTCATCGGATCATATCTTGCCTTAGGGTAGGGTTTGACTTTTGTTTCAACCTTGCCCAAGTACCAAGCTGAATCCAAACTATAAAGTTTGCATTGTATATAATGTTAGTTTTACCCTTAATACTCCTCATATTTCCTATCAAATTTAGTAACCATCATTTGGGACCATGATATCAGGGAATAGTTTTACATCATGTTAGGCATGGTTGCCAATTTTTTTTTGGAATTTCAAAAACAACGAGGCCAAGGTCAAACAGGTGTCTAGTAAATCAATTTTTGTTTTCAATTTTTGAACTCGAAAATAAATTTCTAGAGATTATGGCCATTACCTACCATCAACAGTGCCCACCATCAGTTGTTGGCTATCACCAGCCATCACCATCCGCTAGCAGCCATGGACCAACGTCAGCCAACAGCCACTAACACTAGCCATCACTGGCCACTACTGCTATCCACCACCATCCATCTTGCCATCTTTACTAGTCATCATCATCCACAACTGGCTACCAAACAGCACCACCTAATGATGCCGCCAACATCACCATCGTCTCCACTATTGTTACCATATTCACCAGACGAGTTTCAAATTTTCAATTTTCGAAAGAAAGAGAAACCGACTTTAAAAATCGAAAACTTAAAAACGGTAACCATCTATATATTTTTAGGAGGTGTTTGATTAGAGGAAGTGGAAGTTTAGAATCGAAATGGGAATGAATGAATCCCATTTCAACTATTTCGTTGGAAGGAGTCCCATTTTGATTTCAATATTGGGGCAGAATGGGAATGGCCCAATCTATCTAAAACTCAATCTTTATTATTTTCTAAGGATTTAAGTTTTTATTCCGATTTTGATTCTGATCATAAACCAAACACTTTGAGGGATTTGATTATTCCGATTCCAATCCATTTCAATTCTTATTCTGATTTCGATTTCGGTTGTAAACTAAACACCCCCTTACTTGGACATCCAGAAACGAGCATTCAGAAAAATAACATAATCTCCCAATCAGATCCAATCCAACTTAGGTCTTAGACCTAAAGCCATCTCCTTCCTGACTCAGTCCAACCCAAACTTGAATTTGACCGATTCTTGTATGGTTAAAATTTGGGTTAAATTGGTGAATCCTAGAAGCCCAACATGCTCTTGGCTTGGCTAGCAGGTACACAAACGCTTATGCGTGACTAGGGGCGTGAATGAATCTAGCACGTGCCAGTTTTCTGTAGATAATGGGGCCGGCTAATGATACCGTCTAGCTCGGTAATGACTTGAGTTTATGAGATATTATGTTTGAGCTAGTTGCTTAGAAACAGTTGGCGTTTATTGCACCAAAAGTTTTTCGAATGTGGTGAAGAAGTTGTCTCATCTCTTTGAAATGCTGGAGACCGGGTGCTCTTAAGAAAACCTCCCCGATAAGATTGGTTTCCCCAAGTAATTTTTCCAAGGAAAAAACCTTAGGATATTTATAGCGTACGTTAAGTTCCTCCAAACCAATCTATTGCAGATGTGACAACATCGAACAACCTCCCTTGTCACACTCATTCTCATGTCACACTAATTCCTTCTGGGTACACCAAGCCTTGAATGACAGAACCAGCGCTCCATGGAACGACTCTTTTCATTAAAGATACTGTACAAAAAGTATTATGGGTATCAAGTACAGGTTATAGCAAATGCCATGAAGCTTTAAAGAAAATTTTTGATTAGTTTTGCATCAATATTTTCATCTTGGGCACGACCTTAACCTGTTTAGATGCAGTATATAGAAAATCTTGACCCTTCTTAAATGCATTAATATAAACCGGTAAATCTTGAGATGCCAGCCAGTGCTATATAAACATGTAGGCCAATACACGTAAAAGGTGATTTTTCTCCCTTAAATTTCTAAATTAACAATTTCAAAATAATATTTAAATACTTCTACCAGGTAGAACTAATTGTCAATCTCTGAGTAATCATACCAGCCATAAATTCAATATCTTCATCTTAAAATCTCAGCAAAAATTTCAAAAAAAAATTCCTGATCCTCATAAATTTTCCCACATTTCACATCAACGAGATGAACATCCACCAAGGTGCCCGGAATCATAGCTTAAAAAAAATAAAGAAATAAACTTAGTTTACATCTAAATTAAAGACATCTTTCCTGCCAAAGATTAGCAGCATGATTCTAATGGTTTCAAGGATTCTCCTGCTCTGCTATAGCACAAAATAGTACGAAAATATATATATGAAATACATGCATTCTAATGATGAATTGCATGGTTCCATTAGCCATCCCTTTATTACTTATCAGAAGAAAAATCTTGTATCTCCAATGGTATCTCTATACCACTCATTCTGTTACAGTTTGTCCTTAACACGTGTAAAATGGAAACTTGATATCAAAGATGAATGTATCCGGCCGACTTGAATTGAAGGTAAGAAAAGGAAGCTCCTTAGTTGATGATCTCAAGAAACTATTGCTTTTTGGTAGACCCATCTAAAATAGCAGATAATCAAAAAAAAGTTCCTTCTTTCAAGAAGCATGTCTTCACGCATTTTAGGTGGTTATTGAATCTGTAGATGTTTCCATGGGTTAATGTAACAGTGGCGACAGTTCCCCTATAATGCAATCTTTTGAGACAGTTTTCATTCTTAGACCAAAAGCAGGCTTCATGAAGTTCCCCTTTCTTCCAGCAGACATTAACTGTTACATTGCCCCTGGCCTTCAACCCTTTAACACAACCTTCAGCCCACTTTTCTCGTGGGAGAGCTGGGAGTAAATAGAGATCATGTTTTGTGCTCTGGACAAGCATTTCTGCAATCGCCGCTGTGAAACTGAAATGAGAGTGTATCAGAACTAGTTGGCAATAATGAAAATTTGGCCTTCTGCTGAAAAAGTTTATCAGTATGTTAAAGTTTATCAGTATGTTAAAGTTGGTATGGAATCACATGATTTACCCGAAATTGCCATCAATCTGGAATGGAGGGTGTGCTGTGAATAAGTTACTATACAACCCTCCTTCAAAATCACCTTCATGATCAGGATCTACCAAGTTGATCAACTGCCTGACCATTTTGTATGCATGTTCACTGTTGTGAAGGCGGGCCCACAAAGCCATCTTCCATGTAGTCGACCACCCTGGGCCGATATCCCCTGGAAGAGCCAATGAAACATTAGTCAAAACAAGCATTATTGAAAATTTAGACGTTTGTATTCAGTTGCACTGTCAAGTTAACTAGAAAGCTAGGCTTGTTCAGAATTTTGAGGGCTGGCAGAAACGTGATCCATAAGAGGTATCCCAGTAATGAGAAATACATTTAATCTGGTGCGTTATTATGTAAAATAGATGCCCAAAAGGGTCCTCTGAATAAAAATGGTGAAGTTTATTTTCCTTCATCTCTCAAACTACACCACAGAAAGGCCAACACTCTATGTTGTGCAAATGCATCTTTTAAGCTTGTTACTTTCTTATTCATTGGTTTTATTGAGATAGACCAAATGTTTGTCTGGATTACACCCAGTTAGACCTTGGGAAAGCATTAGCATTTTGACATTTCTTGATCATACAGCACTTACATTCAACTTGATGAAATGATGAGTTCGCAAAACAACTACCTTGGTGCTACCCCATCAATTATGTCTTTACACGAAACTCATCTTTCTTACCCTTCATCCATGTTTGTGGTCTCAAGTGCGTACATTTTTATGAACAACGATACCATTTGTTTGAGGTTGTTTCAGAGTCTCATCCCTCTCCTTGCGGTGCATAACAAAAATCAGTTTCTTCATTAGAACCCACACAACATTTAACAGTAAATGACAATAAATGAATCAGACCCTCCATGCCAACCTATGCCTCACAGAAGACTCAAAAGTAGAACACAGGAGATGTCTAGTTTTCTCTTAGCAGCATGCAAATCTCCCTTTTATCATAGCCAACAGATAACAGGAAGACATTCTCATAATCAGCCAGTGGCTAGTAAATCCAGAGCTAGTCACAGACAGAAGTAGAAAATTGTCAAAATATGACAAATAAGGAAACAATTTAAACATGAGAGTAACTAAGGAAAATGAGAGCAATCACTACATTTTATAACCAAAGGGCCTAAGCAATGTGTGACATGAAGTGGTTAGGTGCAGGACACCAGGGAGTTTGTTTGTGGGCCACGTGAAACCATTTGCACATGATATCAAGAAAGGAGAAAGCCCAAGAATATCGAATTACCTGGATTGTTGATAGTAATGTATCAAGATGTTCTTCAGCAATCAACCAATACCATCACAGTCTGAGTACAATGACTTGCAATTTAGCTAACAATAGTTGTTTGACCTGGTATCTGCAACTTTTATCTGTTTTTTGACCAGCAACATTTTACTCTTTTATGAAACTCAGACAAGATTTAAGTATATATCCTAATTTATTGACGAAGTGCTCGCAGAACCCTAGAAATTACTGAGGATCAATCTTTAACCCTATTGTGCATTAGAATAACAAGTAATTTGGTTTTGGAATATTGATATACTATCATTCATACATTAGTTCGGTCATATGGTTATTATGATCACCCTAAAATGGGAAAAGGTGTTGTCGTATGGGCCAGCAAAGGCCCTATTTGGGTGTATAAAGCAGACCATAAAGAGAAGACTCTTTTCCAATGAAATATCCTTTTCCAATGTTTGCTAGCCAAGAGAACTTTCAGAACGAAAATTTTCAAGAGAAAATATGAGGTCAAAATTCTCTCTTACAACCACTAGTCTTTCCTTTTCCAAAGGTAGCAATTTTGAAAAAAGACAACATAACTCCATTTCTCATGATAGCTTGAATAAGATACCAACAATGTCGATCCAAAATCAACCAAATAAGATAAAGGCCTTTGTCTATATCTTTCACTTTGATTTTCTTAGTGCAACAAAATAATAGAAAACACCCATTTTTCTTGTCTTTTCAACCAGCAGAAATTTCTTATCCTTCTTTCGCTTTCTCAGCAACCAAACAGAACCTGGTAACAGTAATCTTTATATATCTTTCCTCATCTCTAGTAGCTTCCCTGAAGTCTAGATGCATTTGGTTCCTTAGGTCTTTGAGTCCCTTAAGGACTCTCTTTCTAGAAAGATCGGCTGGCCCATAAATCATGAGTCCATACAGAATCTTACTGTTGCTTTGTTAGAGTTTGCACATAACAAAAGAAAAGTTTCATTAGGTTTAGTCCATTTTAGCATCAAAAGATAATTCTAAAATTTTGTAGAAGTTTATCAGAAAATTGAACTAATCTTTCTTATACTTTTCTTCCACAAACCTCTTTTGTAAAGGCTGTTGGCAGCAGCTTTGCACAAATCAGGTGTTTTCTCAATTGTTATTGTATGTCCTGGGAAAAGCCCAAATAAATGTGACAAATGTCGATGATGCACATCTGGATCCTCAAAATCTTGTGCCTGCCATATATAAACATTTTAAGGCTACCACAAAACAGGCAACAAAACTAGAATAGGATACTGTAAACGGCCATGGAGTAAAAGGACTTAAGTAATCAAAGACTAATGAAGTAAAGGCTCCTCTTACCCATTCCATGATCGAACCATCTCTAGCTATTCTTGTTGGGGGCAACCTTGATAGTGCGTTCTCGATGTGCTTGATAAAATCACTATCGGATCTCCCCAAGACCTAGGTTTATAAACAATTTCAATAACTTCTTGTATAAGATATTTTGTATAATGCAATAAGAATCTGATTGGATAAATAAGGAGGTTAATAAAGCACATATATGTCTGGCCAGGCAAGATAAAGCTTTGAGTCACCTCAGCAGATGAAATAACTGCAGAAAAAACTTCTTTTATAATGGCCATATCCATAGTCGATGAATAGCTGACACTTGCAGTCTTCCCATCTGGAGCAATAAAATAATGTTCTGGAGAAGTGGAAGGATTGGTTTCTAAATATCCCCCATGTCCTTCAATTAACCAGTCCAACAGAAAGGAAGCACATCCTGCCAACAGAGGGTATGCTTTATCCTCTAAAAAGCCCTAAACAAAAAATAGAAAAAGTTAGTAAACCTCTTTAACCTTCTACTAAAAGAAAAGCAAGCAAATCTGACAGGAAACTCTAACACAGATTTTTTATTGGCCTAGCCATTTCACTTCAGTTACTTTAGGTATTCTCTAAGATATCGCAGTCTTTTCCAGTTCTCTACTACTTTTCCTAGGGAAAAAGGAACATGCATGTGCTTACCTAACCTAAGCATTGGTACTCATGGTAAAAAAACATAATGAAATATGGCAATGAACTTATTCAAACATCATCAGGTTAGTAATGGTGTCATTTTTTTAACATTTTTTTGTAGATTATGTCATGGCTGAGATCTAGGAAGAAACTATTCACAACATAAGAACAGCTTTAGATTTTGCAGATTGTTCCAGAGATGATAATAAAATAATAAGATCGATCACCAATTTGTTCCAATTGCAAGCATTCAAATCACTATAACGTCGTCGGTGTACTTTAATCATATAATTTATATTTTGGGAACTGTATATTTTCTGGGTAACATTATAGCTCAGGATGTGAATTTTGTAATGCATTGATGCAAAATAGACCTATCAGGTATTTATATGGCCAAAATTTGATGTCTAACTAAAATTATTCGTTGATGAAAGAAAGAAAGAAGAAATAAAGGTATGCAATATCAAAGGAAATGAAGAGCACACTGAAGATTCTAGGTATGAAGTCCACATTCTACAGCCAATTGTGTCCGCTTGAAAAATGAAAATTCAAACTTTAACAGTCAACACATGTTCATGAAACAAGTTTTGAAATCTCACACATCAATGATCAACCCCATACTGTTCCCGTACTAGTACACCCCCTACTTATGGTGTAAGGACTTGTGCGGGCATATATTCAGTCCCATGACTAAGTACTAGATAGATCTTAGGTACCTATATAGGACCAAAAGAATCTAAATAATACCTTCTAGCTAGCGATTCTAGGTGAGATCCTAGTTGTTATAAATGGTAATAGAGCAAACCCAGCCCATGTGGATTAGGGGACACTGCAACACGGTCCCATTCAGGCTGACCATGAGCTGATCATGGCGTTTGTCCATATGGTTGTGATTTTTGATCTTGCAAAACAGGAGATTCCATAGGGAATATCAGATACTACAATGGTAATGCATGCTAACAGTCCAATAATATAACAAAAGAATCTGTCTATATTCAATACTTTATCCATAGTGAAACTATAATGCTCCCATAGATGTGTGCAAAGCCAAGCTCCACCCATTGGCCATAGAGCCCACACAGGGTCACCACGGTCAGGTGATGTTTTTGCCCATACATCTGAGACCTGATGTGCCACCCAACCACTTGTTTCATAATTGACCTGAAAGCATTATGAAGGATATTTAGCATTGGTATACTAACAACCATTAAACAAGAGACCACCTATATAAAAAGTTAAATAATAATAATGTCCATGCAGTTATTTTGGAGAAGTAGGTTAGCCACTAATCATTAATTATACTTGAAACTATACCACACTTTACTTACTCGCAATATGTAACTCAAAATTTGCACTGATAGTACTCATAAATTTACTCTTTATGTGTATGCATGCATGAAACATCTACTAGTCGTTACAAGATCCATGCAAGATCAGCAGCCCTTGAGAAAATTTTAGAAATTAAGTGGCAATTTTGGCATGCTACCATCAGCCTGGAAACTTCCAACATGTCACATATAATCTTAACTTTTGTTGGTCCTACACTCAAATCTTAATTATCCTAATTGGCAGATGACCTACATGGAATTTTACTCTCTCTCTCTCTCTCTCTGACACACATATAATCTGTGCGTGTAATAGTGCATGAAATATTGTCTAATCATTAAAATATCAACTCATGATTAGCAGCCTTTAAGAAAATTTCGAAATTAAGACTTTTACATGATAGCATCAGTCCTAAAACTCCCAATATGTTGCATATAACAGCTATATCATCATAACTTTTTTCTCCTACACCCTTATCCTAGTTGGCAACTGATCTTCGTGGAATTTAGCTCTACACTTACAAAGATTGTATTGAGGAGCTTAATAACTTATTCAAATTTATTAGCTGTTTCTAAGCATATCGTTCAAGCTTATTCAACATTAACATGGCACATTAGCTGTTTAGTTGTTCTTCTATTTCATTGTGACTTGGCTTAAAATTGTTCAAGAAAACAAAGGTTCCCCTTTGCAGGCTACAGCTACTTGAATTTTCACAAGATGTTTGATTTGTTTGGAAAATCTTTATCCATATCTCACTTTTTCCATGTATCATTCCCTCCTTCCATAGATCCCATGCTTGTGAGGAAGCTGTGCATTGGAAAGCAAAATCAGCTAGCCCCTTCTCAACATGGATGTTAAAATAGTACCTTTCTCAATATCATCATTGATCATTTTTTCCCTGGACATGAAATAGATGCAAGTCCAGAGGTGAACCAAAACCAGATGGAAGAAAACTGCCCATAGCTCAAATCCAACTAAGAAGAAAATCAACATAAGATCATGCCAAAAAAAAAAAAAAATGTCTTTATGCAGGCAATCCCTAGTAGCAAAAGTCATGATGTTGCTTTTCAAGTCAAACTGGAATTTTAATTGGCTTGAGGCCAAGCATTAATATTGTCTTTTTTATCCATATTGAAAGTGGCCATAGCTCATTGTAGACAATCAATTTCTAAATTCACATCCAACCGTGGATATAAAGGGGTAATCCTGTCAGTGAAGATCATTAAATTAACAAAATAGTAAACCATGATCTATTGCAATAGCCTGGTCAATCTCATGGCCCTCCAACGAATACCAAGCATATCTCTGCATCATACCAAGAAGAACCCATAGCTCAAATCCAACTAAGAAGAAAATCAACATAAGATCATGCCAAAAAAAAAAATGTCTTTATGCAGGCAATCCCTAGTAGCAAAAGTCATGATGTTGCTTTTCAAGTCAAACTGGAATTTTAATTGGCTTGAGGCCAAGCATTAATATTGTCTTTTTTATCCATATTGAAAGTGGCCATAGCTCATTGTAGACAATCAATTTCTAAATTCACATCCAACCGTGGATATAAAGGGGTAATCCTGTCAGTGAAGATCATTAAATTAACAAAATAGTAAACCATGATCTATTGCAATAGCCTGGTCAATCTCATGGCCCTCCAACGAATACCAAGCATATCTCTGCATCATACCAAGAAGAAAGTTGCCATTATTTATATAACTGTAAAATTAACTTAACCCTCACTAACCGCTGCTCAATCCAACATAACATCTGGTAATTTGCTATAGAACTCTTAGAACGTTATTAAGTCACACTGTTAAAAAAAAAAAAATCCAATTGCAGAGTTAAAATAAATATTTTAATTGGTGGGATATGATAGCCAACTAATAACATCCAATGAAAGGGAAATGAACAAACTACAAAGTAGAAGTTATCATACTGCAAGTTCTAAACTGATGAGGAAATTATCCACACAGCAAAATTCTTTGGTATATATCTGTTGATACAAAAATTTTCCTACTCTTGGGAATTTCAAGTCCATAAAATTTACTAGGAGATACGTTATTTGAAGACAAGTCAAGCACGAAAAACATCTTACTTTCGAAGTTTTATTCCCATTGACTGCAAGAGAAGCAATGAAATCAAATAAGGGTTCTTGACATTCACTGAGGTTGCAAGAAAGGGATGGCCAATAGTTCATTTGCAGATTGATGTTTAAGTGAGGAGCTGCACTGAAGAAGAAAAACAATATTCAGCTTTTCTATTTTAAACAACAAAATGCTGCACATAAAAATTACATGCATTTGTTTCTCACTATACAACCATGCTTCTATGTTTATCATACATCACTAAAAGTTCAATCTAAAAGTTCAAAACTTGCACAGCACATACTCATATCGCATCAGACTGGTCGCAGGCAGACACAACCATCTATACTGGTTTGGTGAACCTTGGGAACGTCATTGGCATGGTATTCCGTACCAGTCCGAATCGACCGATACATACCGTACCATACCGTATCAGTGGGAAACCAATTCAGTTCCGGCTGGTTTTTCAAAAAAATAGTCTGAATCGGACCAAACCGATCAGTTCGCTATGGTATCGACCCAAACTGCTCGATACCGGATGGTTTGGTCCAGTATGGCGTGGTATGGTACCGATTCGATCCGGTTCGGCTTGATTTTCTTTCTCTTTTTTTGACTATTGGATGGGATTTTTTTGAATTTTTTATTGTTGGTATAGTACGATACCGATCAGGAATCGATACGGGCCTCGATACCGCTTCCTGAAACCTTGGTCATTGATGCCATAATCTAGATAAACATGGATCTTTACAATGGCTTGTGGTCGTGGAATGTATATTTAGTTGTTTATCTTGTTTTGTCAAACTTTGGAGAGAATACCCTATGCGTGTGGGGAGATAAACATTTTAAAAACACGAAAGAAGCACCTAAGAAGTGGGTACCAGTTTAAGCTCTTTAGGAGTTTTCAAAATGGAAATACTACCCTAAGTAGAAGTTTCATGTTACTAAGTTTTGAAGTTGGACTGATATGATATTTGGTCCTAATGAATCAGCTAGGCTATGCATAGGCATATCCTCAATTGTCAAATATGACATCCTCCAAACATGTAGGAATGGTGGCATGACATACATACATATAGGCACACACACATAATATACACACATATATGGTGTGCCTGTGTGTGTATACATACACCATATATATATATATATATATATATATATATATATATATATATATATATGGTGTATGATTGATATGTGTGTGCGCGCGCGTGTGTCCATATGTACATATAGATATAAACATATTAGTGAAAGTGCGCGTATACATCTCTTCTCTATATACATCGAGCAAGCATCGAAGTCCAACTTGCTTGCTAGCTGAGGTCTTTCAACAATTCTTTTCTAATTTTCATTGCAATATTAGCATCCTAATCTTCTACCAATGTTATACATTTGCTCCCTCTTCTTGATCAAAGTATGTGCAATGCAAGTTCCAAACACAAAACACAGATGAGAGTGTATATATATATATATATATATATAGGATGTGTTAAGACTTAAGACACTTAAAATTGATAATACAACAAAAATTATTAACACTTCACTTAAAGTGTTTGCATAACCATGATGCTTGTTAAACATAATGTCACTTTGCTTGCAAGATTTTGCACTTGAATTTAAAAGTCCCACATCCGTGATAGAAGTGCCATATGGCATCGCATTTTGCTGATACCAGCAAGAAAATTTCAGAGTGTCTAACAATGTCATATCCTCTCCACCCATGTCCAAGTATCCAAAAGTGTTAATACTTTCAGAATCTTTAACAATGAATTGTCCACATAACATAGACCAAGGCTCTTACAGTTCAGGCTGGTTTTACTATAGATAGGCATATGCTAAAGGAGATAGGGTTCAAGGAATACCTGTGCTAATTGTCTGGCTAGAGATATGGGACAAGGGTTAGCTTCAAGCATGGGCCATGGCTTGCCTTAGGGTCTAACAGTGGGGTTTAAGCTAAAGTTTGGGCTTCTATCCTTTAAATATGGACAGCTTGGCATGTTTGTGTAATAAATGTTACTGTACTGCTTCTTAGAGCAGAGGGGTAAATGCTTAAGATGATGTACGAGCAAAATTGCCCATGGAAGTGATTGAGTAGTCAAGCTTCAATTGCCCAAGTTGGTCAATAGCACTTTGATTTGCAATTCAATAAATTTGTGGTGACCTTTTCTGTATTTTCTTTAATTCCATAATGTCTCCAGAAAAGTGGTGAAACCTAAATGGTCAAATATATAACTGTGATCATAGATTACAAATGCGCCTACCTAAGCACATTCTATAAAGATCAAAAAAATTGATATGATAATATCAACATATGTGCGAATTGTGGTTTATCCCCATGGTCACACCCCTCTGCTTCAGCTAGAGGTTCTGTGTTTGAATCTTGTATGGTGCATTCCTGATTATTTGGGCCTATGTAATTATCGCATAGGTAGGCCTCTCTCTCTCTCTCTCTCTCATGATGATGATGATGATGATGATGATGATGTGGGCTTTTATCCCCATTGTCATACACCTGCTTCACACCCCTCTGTTTAGCAACCAAAGGTTCTAGGTTTGAATCTTGGATATGCATTCCTAAGTATGTTGGAGCGGGTAATATATTGCAGGTGAGTCTCCCTTCCGTTCTCTCAATGGTGGCAGCACGACCTTTGTTTAGCAATTAGAGATTCTGGGTTCGAATATTGGGTGGTACATTACCAAATATTTGGGCCTTATAGGGAATGTGGATCTCCCTCCTATTCTCTCAATGATGATGATGAGCATAATAATAATAATAATAACAACAATTATAACAACAACAATTATCAAAAGTAGCAGTAGTAATAGTAACAATAACAACATTAACATATCTAAATTCTCATTGACCGACAATCATGGACATCATAAGGTATGAAGAAACCACAACATCATACATCACTCAGCTTTTATTTAGGGAAAAATATAGTGTAAATAAGAATAGAGGTAGTATTAGTAGGAAAGAGCATACTCCCATGCCGGCTCAGTGTCCTTATTCCATATTCCTTGTAAGTTGGCAATTAGGGTTCCTGGCCTTGAACAAGAGATAAGCAAATAACGACCATAATGGAATAGAAGTTCCACTAATAATGGATCCTCATCATCTTTAAAGGATTTCACCCTTTCTGCTGTAGATTTGAAAGTGCCATCCATTAATTTTGCTGAAGAATCAACTTTTGATGAGTTTAGTTTTACCAATCCTGACACACCACCATCAGATGCAGTACTATTCTGAAGAGGGATCTGATTTAAAAAGGCCAATCTTTTTTCCTCTAGAGCACCACTGGAGATCTTTGACAATTGCAAGGTGACACGATGAAAAAGATTTTGATAGTCATCCAAATGATATGCAAGTAGCTGAGAGTAAGACATATTCCTGACTGAAGACAATGTGTTCAAGCATGCCGAAGTAGGGTCCTTCTTAGAATCTGAAGGTTTTGTGAATGGCCCATCAAACGAGGAAGAAGCTGCAAGAAGTAATACAGCCCAGTCTGAACCATCAACTTTCAACTTCCTATCATTTAAAACCTGTACTTTACCATCATCACCGCCTATCTGTAATTCCAAAATAGCAGAGAACTTAATTCCACTCGGATTTTCAGATTCATTTCCTTTTGGTGGAATTCTTTTCCCAGGACAGCTACCTTCCATGATTATTTGATTCGCACCATTCGCACTAGAATGATGGTGTAATTTACTGTCTAAATATACTATAAAGGATAAACAGCCAGATTTGTTTGCAGAAATCTTTGTCACAAGCACTTGATGCGGGTTTGAGGAGAAGTGTTCCCTTGTGAATTCTACATCACCAAGAGTATACTTGACACTTACTGTTGCAGTAGTCAGATCAAGTTCCCTTTCATAAGCCACATATGCATCATCAGAGTCACCAAAGTTTAGATTGATATCGCCAAGAGGTTGGTATACCTTCATTTAAAAAAAATGATAAGAAGAATTTTAGCAGATAATTATGATAGCCAATAAAGGCTGAAATCTGTTCCTTATCTAGCACATCGTGCAAGCTTTCAAGTAGTCTAATGTTGATTATTGACCATCATTCTATTCAAGCACTAATACAGAAACATATTTTATAAACTCCACTAGACATGTAAAGTGTGTAAATTGCAGCATCATGTTGATCAGACAAACATAAATTAGAAGGCAAATTTAACAATAATATCGTGGAAGATGGTCGATACCATCAACATTGACCAATTCATGCATATGGCACATGTTCTGCTTCCAAAAATAAACAGGGCGGACGACAGAGAAAGAAACCAATTTCATCAGAGGATATATATATATAGATAGATAGATAGATAGATGCATATATATGCATACATATATGCATATATATAAGAACTGAGATCAATAATATGTAGTTCCATTCTATTCAATCTAGGACACGGGTGCTTGCACATCAGCATGGTTTTAGCAGGAGACATCATGAAAGTTCCCAGTTTTATTAGGATTAGTGCATCTACGAAGAAAAATGGAGATGGTTCTACAATCCCAAAAAGTGACTCCCACATGCACAACTAACAATCCTGAGAAGAAAAGCAGCAAGAAGATTGATGAAGCATGATTATCTCCAAACTTATTAAGGTGTTTGGATATTGGATCTCAGGGAATCTTGGGAAAGTAGAACCACTTATCTATATACTGTTTAGTAGCAAGATGAGATCCTAAACTATGGTACAAGGAGGCATTCTTGGATGTTGAAAGGACATATGAACAAACTTATTCAAATTTGTTTACTTGTAGCTAGGTTGGCTTTTGGGGAAAAGAAAAGGTAAGAGGTATTTTAGGGGTTTCATTTCAGACATTCAGTTATAATAATGAATAACCAAATTATTACTTAAAGGTAGCAAAGAAATATAATTTCTTGTATTATTTTAATCTTTGCTTGACTATATGGAAAAATTTGTCATATGGGTTGCAAATAATAATTCCTGCTGTAACAATGGAGCTCTCAGTCTAACAAACACAATGCTTTCAAAGTTCCCGGACCAGGAGTAAACATGAAAGCAGGCAGAATGCGCCATTCAGCAACCTTTTCATCACGGAAAAATGTATACTAGTCCATTCAATAGATAATTTGGCCTGAATGAACGTTATGTAGTCATCAATTTTATCTATTTTTAAATCATTTCTAAGAGACAACTGACAAGACACCCTTCCCACCTCTAGGAGAATGCACCCTTTCTCATGGATATGCATGATACTGACTATTCTTCTAAACCTCTGTATGGTCAGAGGTCCTTCATTCAGGAAACAGGACTAGTACTTAGATGGGGAACTGACTTGCAAATAGTCATTACTACCACTTCAGTATACAAGGAAAGGAAGCAAGACCTACAAGCAAGAATAAGTCTATTGCCATAGAAAACCACAAGCTTATCTGTGCGAAAGAAAATTAGCATACATACGTCTGATGGATGATCTGACAAGCCAAAAGCTGCTGAGGAGGCTTCTGCATATTGTCCACTGTCTACAAGTTCCCTAACTTTGGAAAGAACGGGAGGTGCATCTGGGTCTGTATAGTTACCAGGTACACCAGTCCAAAGAGTATCATCTACATGAGAAATCACACAAGAACATCATGAACTTTATTATTGGATACAAAAAAAAAAGGAAAAGAAATAAGTTTGGGGCAGGGAATCAAGCAAATATGAAGATTTTTGTAGAGATCTATATAAGCACATATACAAAGTCGAAAGAGATCAGAAAAAATCGGACGACATTGTATGATATCCTCGACATAAAAACAAGAAGAGAACACCTTTATATACAAAAATTCATTAATCATGATACATTATGTCAAGAGCTAGTGCTATTCTCCGATAAAGAAATATGAAGTCTCAAAAGAAACCACCTCTGGTTAATTATTTGTTGGCAGTCTCGAAAATATTCTTCGATCATTATAATAGAGCAGAGCAAAATTTTAATATACGACAACTTCATGCGATGAGAACCAATAGCTCAAAGAGATGCATTTCGACCTTCTTATCTTCTTGACATGGATTTAGATAAAATAAAGAAGAGAAAGGAAGGGGTGGATGATGGTTGTTTACGGTTGAGTTGGAGCGTCTCAGAGGCGACGCCACCCCACACCATGGCTCCGAGGCGGCCATTGCCGATGGGAGTGGCGTCCGTCCAGTGCTTCGCCGGCTCCGAGAACTGGACCTTGAGAGGCCGCGCGTCGTCCGTTTCGCCTCCGCCGCCGGCCCAGCACTCCACGTCCGCCTCCATTGGAGGCCGGACCCAAACCCACTCCTCGCCCTCCCCCATTCGAGATCGAAGCGAAACCAAAAGCTAAAAGAGATTGGGGGAGGAAGAGAGGAGGAAAGCGGTGGAGACAGGGGAGGTAGGAGAAGGGATCTTCACGTGAAGAGCGAAGCCGGCAGGGCTGCAGGAAGTTATCAGTAGCAGTGCGGAGGGCCGTGTCGGAGACGGACGGATTAGCTGTTTGGTCTTTAACAGCCTTTTGGTGTCACTGATGACATGGCATATTCTAGTTGGCGTATCTGAGAAAGGTCGTGGGTCCCATTTTGCTTGAATAAAATTCGGGCACGTCATCTGAGGAAACTGATTGCTGTTTGAGTACAAAAAGTTTAGCCTCGAGCTGTTCATAAGTATTCGAGCTTTTTTTTCGCAGCGTAAATCGGGATTGTTCTGCTCTTGAGGGTGATTGCGAGGAGAGGATTAGCAGTTTTCCTCCAAACATGAAACACCAGTTTTGGGTTGAATCTAAGGTAAAGTTGACGTCAATGGTTTACGTGTACGTTGATTATTTAGGAGTGCAGGTGTTGTCTGTGTGTTCTAGACAGTGGGGTTTTCCTATATCCCGAGGTGAATTGGGACCTTTGTTCCTTTCTCACGTCGTTGTTTTTTAAAACGCCACGAGCAGCATTTATGTTGTTTGGGAGCACGCGGGAGTACCTTGAAAAAGATTTTATAATTACGACCACGAGACGAAGGGTAGTCGGCAATTATCGCATCCAACAGCTGTCATCCATTAGATAAGCTACATCAATGATTATTTTTTCTAATTAATATAAAAAAATTATTTACATAAATAATTTAATTTTAAATTTATTTATCAGATTGATATAAAAATAATAAAATATTATTTTAAATAACATTTTATCGTCGTCACATCACCCTCATTTTCCATGTAAACGATGTAAAAAAAAATCATCAAATAATATAGTATTTTTAAAAATACCATATTATTTGATGATTTTAATTTTTTTCAAAAAAATAGTAAAAAATAAAAATAAAAATAAAAATTTTAAATTTATAAAAAAAATTTAATTTTGATAAAAATAAAAAATATCATTTAAAATTAGTATTTCCATTTCAAATTATCTTTTTAAAAAAATATCTGAAAAAAATTGGTGTAAAAAAAAATTTAAAAATATCATAAAAAAAGAATTGAAACGAAATAGAAATTATAATTTTAAATTTTAAGAAAATAAAAATTTTAATTTTAATTCAAATAAAAATAGTCATTTCAAATTACAATCTCCTTTTCAAATTAATTTTTTTAAAAAAATATCATAAAAGAAAAAAATGAAAAAAAATAAAAATTATAATTTTGAATAAATTTTAAAAAATAAAAATTCTAACTTTAATTCAAATAAAAAAGATAATTTTAAATTATTTTATCCATTTAAAATTAATTTTTTAAAAAATATCTCAAAAAGAAATTTTAAAAAACTAAAAAAAATAAAAAATACTATAAAAAAGAAAAAAATAACAAAAAATGAGAAAAAAATAAAAATTTTAATTTTAATTTTAAAAAAATAATAATTTTAATTTTAATTCAAATAAAAACCATCATTTCAAATAACTTTCCCCATTTTAAATTAATTTTTTTAAAAAAATATGTCAAAAAAATAAAAAATAAAAAAAAGTATCATAAAAAAGCAAAATATTTAAAAAAATAGAAAAAAAATAAAATTTATAATTTATAATTTTAAAAAAAATAAAATTTTTAATTTTAATTAAAATAAAAAATACCATTTCAAATTACTTTTCCCATTTCAAATTAATTTTTTTTAAAAAATATTCCAAACAAAGAAGTAAAAAATGAGAAAAAATAAAAATTATAAATTTTAATTTTGAAAAATAAAAATTTTAATTTTAATTCAAATAAAAAAAATAATTTTAAATTATTTTCCCTATTTAAAATTAATTTTTTTAAAAAATATCCCAAAGGAAATCTTAAAAAATTAAAAAAAATAAAATATACCATAAAAAAATGAGAAAAAAAAATAAAAGTTATAATTTTAAATTTTAAAAAAAATAAAATTTTAATTTTAATTTAAATAAAAATATCATTTCAAATTACTTTCCCCGTTCAAAATTAATTTTTTTTAAAAAAATATATCAAAAAAAATAAAAATTTAAAAAATAAAAAGTGCCATAAAGAAGTAAAAAATTTAAAAAAATAGAAAAAAATAAAAATTATAATTTTAAATTTAGAAGAAATAAAATTTTTAATTTAAATTAAAATAAAAAATATCATTTCAAATTACTTTATCTATTTCAAATTATTTTTTTTAAAATATTCCAAATAAAGAAGAAAAAAATGAAAAAAAAATAAAAATTATAATTTTAAATTTTGAAAAATAAAAATTCAAATGTTAATTCAAATAAAAAATATAAATTTAAATTATTTTTTTCATTTAAAATTAATTTTTTTAAAAAAATATCTCAAAAAAATCTTTAAAAAATAAAAATTAAAAATAAAAATAATAAAAATTATAATTTTAAATTAAAAAAAATAAAAATTTTAATTTTAATTCAAATAAGAAACATCATTTCAAATTATTTTCTCTATTTTAAATTAATTAATTTTTTTCCATACCGTACCGTACGTAGCTGTTCGTGCCCGTACCAGATCTAGATGTACCAGTGCGATCCGATTCATCTCATAATTAAATTATCCGATATATTATTATTATTTACGTTATAATTTTTATAGCCCTTTTAGCATAACTTTTTCTCTCCTAATATTCTGAGACACTTAGAGTATGTGTATCCATATCCACAAAGCATAATATCCGATCACTTGAAATTAAATAATATAAAATAAAATCAATAATTAATAATATTAAATAGAATAAAAATGTCAAACGTATAAAAAATAGTACAATAAAAGTTTCAAAAATACTAAGTACAAATCTAAAAAAGACTGTCCCACAGGGACGTCGTGGTGCCCGTGGTCGCTTGGACCTTCTCAGAAAGGTCTTCAACGACTGCTCCTACTCCTGCTGTGATGGCTCCTCCCCTATATCAGTAGAGGAGGTCTGCTGGTCATGCTGCTCAGGAATAACTGATACTGTCGAATCATCTACGGACTGAGCGACCCGCTCAATCCTCTCATACTCATGGGCTGAAAAGAAAGTATCATACTCACGTGGCCAACTGGTATCCGGTAATATCATCTGGAGGATGTAGGAAGAAGAAGGAGCTGCCATCTGTGGATCAAAAGGTGATGGCATCTGTGCAGCATCTAATGATGACATCTGCGGAATATACGGTGATGGCATATGTGAAACATATGATGACGGCGTATATCTCATATCTGACGCATCGGCTGCTCCATACCAAGATGCACAGCTATATGGATCAACATCAATCGCCACCAATATTTTAGAACTTGTTCTCTCTATCTCACGCAGTATCCGAATCCGTTCGTCCTCATCAGTCGTAGATAAAGCACGATGAGCATCCAATACAAGACCCGACGTAGAATCAGTCTACAAAATAAAAATAAAACAATCAATATACTGTAAAATATAAAACAAAAATATAACACAAACAACATAAACTAATTTTCGTAGTCTTACCAAAAGACGCACAGTAGAACTCTCACCCTCGTATCCAGAAACTGCATACCGAAGCTGTCCAATAACTCGCACTGTAATGCTAAAAAACTAAGCCATGTAATCATCGGTATATGAACGACCTCTCAAAATGGGATCACCATGAACAATGTGATCTCGACGTGTATCCTAAATATCGATGTACTCTGCATGTCAGATACGTCAGTCAATACGAGCTCTCTCTCGTCGATCAATACGATGAAGTCTCTGGCTGGTATCAAACTGCTCTGGGATGCTTTGAATCTGACCAAACTGCCGCACACGATTGAAAAAATACCACTCTACCACATCAAAATAAATAAGTGGCACCCTAGTAGTCCATATGTCATGTCCAACTGTACACATCTGTGGCAATATAGCCAATATCTCATCTGTATATGGCTCCCACAAAAATTGATAGAGTTAAAATAAAAAAAATCAGTAAGCTAAAATTTTAATAGATTATGAATAATGTAAAATGATATTTGTAAAAAATTCAAAATTTATTCGTCTATATGTATCAACTAATGTATCCAACTGGCACCTATAAACCTGTGCCACTCTCGTCGATACGTGATGAATGTTGAATGCAACGTTCCATTTGTTTAACAATTTACTCATGTTAAATAAATTTTATCAAATTTAAAACAGTAAATTTCAAATAAAAAAAGTAATATTTTTATACCTATATCCCAATGGTCCATCTAGTCTGAATGGAACATCAGGATCATGCTGCTCTGATGGCATCTCGAGCAACTATCATCGTAATAGACTGATAGTCGGCATATGCTTCCATACCCAAATCTGCAAATTTCAAAAAAATCATATATGATATACCCAATGTGAAATATAATTGAATATTAAAAATAAAAATTTTTAATTTACATACCTGTAATAATATAAGATAACCATCAATCTCACTCTGATCAGTATAAGAACCCTGACACATAGCTCTGTACAGGCAAGCTAGTACTGCACTGCCCCAACTAAGTTTACGAGCGAAGTCTAAATCCTCTAATAATGGCAAAAACATCAACTTCATCTTATTCGATGAAGTATCGGATAATAGGACATCACCTAACAATTGCAACACCTGACCCCTAACATACTGCTGCACCATCTCCTCTGGTGCATCATCCGTAATATGAAAATATCCATAACGATCATCCAAACACTCAATCCTGAGTCGTGAATGATCGAAAAAGTGTGCGTCGAGCTCAAACCCTAGCAATCGCAAGCACAAAGCCTGCCACTCCAGAATGGTAAGCGTGGGATCAACTCCGGTAACTGGATCGCCAGCAACTGGTAGTCTGGTAAGGATGCTGACATCCTGTAAAGTGATGGTGTCTCACCAAATGAAAGATGAAATGTGTGTGTCTTTGGACGCCATCTCTCAAGCAAAGCAGTAATAAGACCAACGTCCATCTGTATACGATCAATCCGATATACTCCATAAAATCCAAGATATCGTAAATAATCCAGCACTCTATGTGGGATATCCTCTGTCCTCCAAAAGTCAGCATCGGATCGTCGTAGACGAAAGTGTCTGGACTCTTGCAATAAAATATAATAATTAGATAATGTATATAATTTTTTTAAAAAAATTAAATAGTAAATAAGATTGGAATGCTTACGCCGCCATCTAAAATAGTCTGTGATCGATAGTGCTTCTGCAATATAAGAATACTACTGTCTCGAAAATCGGGATACCGTAGATCGTAAGCCATAATACGCTAATGAATCTAAAATAATGATATTATCACAAGTGTATTAAAAAATAATAAATATGATAGCCATTCATTTTATGAGAAATATATTTTAAACACAATACAACTTAAACACAAAATTCAGTTCATCTCAGGATATTAAACACGTATATTCAAATACAATCTCACAGAAATACATAAAACAATGACGAAATTACATCTTCGGAGCCTTTAATTTCTTTCATTGCTTGAAGTTGAAGTGTGTTGAAGTATCCTAGGATAGCGACAGCAGTCATGACTCTGTTCTTTACAAAGGCCACAGTAGTTTTTACTTCTTATTTGCCTATCATCCATCTCATTTCGTAGTCTTGTTGACTTTGGTCTACCTTTTTGCTTGGGTCTCAAACGATGATGATCAGGAATACATTTGAACATACATGTATGCATCCAATAATCTTCATGTGGTAATGGATTAAAGTCATCGCTCCAAGCATTCATATATGCTGTAATTGTATATGCATCATCTACAAAATCACTAAAATGTACAGCAATTTCTTGACACACAGCTAAAACATATGAATATGGATATTTGTACATGCTCCACTTTCCACAAGAATATTTTATTTCAGCTAAAGTAACAGTATGAAAATTTTTTTCATCTCGTAACCCTGCGCTTGTTCTCCTTGTAACCACTTCATATATACCTCTTTGAAGATTGAATGCTGTTACTCGGTGCTGGTTAGCTTTAACTTGATCTTCAGCAATCTTAATTACAACATGAGGAGTAAAAAGATTATTTGGATTCTCCTCTATATATCTCAAAGCTTGGGCATGCCTTATATTGAAATATTTTACAAGACGATAAAATATCATTGGAACACAAGCTGTAATTTGCACATTTCTAGCTCCTCGTAAAACACTGTTAAAAATCTCTGATAAATTTGTAGTTAAGACACCATAGCGCAGGCCATTATCATGTGCCAACGTCTACTTCTCCTTTTTTATCTCGGACAACCAGCTCCAAGCCTCTTTATTCACTGTTCTGATCCTATCCATGATAAAGTTGAACTTGCGAACTTGATGAGTGCTTCCTGCTTGCCATACTGCTCTTTTCAACTGCATATTTTTAAAATGAGTGTTGAAATTACTGTAGATATGTCTTAAGCAGTATCGGTGATAGGCACGTAGTGGACTCCATCCAATAGACTCATCTGCGATGGCATTTAATATACCTGGATGCTTGTCAGAAATTAAGCATATTTCATTTCTATCTTTGACAATATATGTTCTGAGCTGGAAAAGAAACAAACTCCAACTTGCAGTCATCTCCTCATCCACAATTGCATATGCTAATAGAAATATCTCATTCTCTGCATTAATTCCTGTTACAGTTAACATCTTACCTTTAAACTTTCCATACAAGTACGTGCCATCAATACTGATTACAGGACGGGAGTACATAAAATCCTGGATAGATGGTTTGAAAGCCCAAAAAATATAATTTAAAAATCAGATATTAGAATTCACAATTTTAAAAAAATTTCATGAAACAACTGTACCAAAATTTGCATGTTGAAGTGCAGCCATATAATAGGGTAATTTAGCATAAGACGGCTCTCATTCTCCATAAATATCAACCAATGCCTTCTGTTTTTTATATCATGCTTTCCTGTATGACACTGTATATTGAAATTGATCATTAACGGTTGTCATAGCTTCAACTTCAACATCGGGATCTTTCTCAATAATATGTCGGACTAGTATGCTAATCATCCTTCCACTGATATGTTTGTGGTCTCGACTCAACCCCATAAACAAACAAGTATGAGGATCCTCATATTTTATGATTTAAAAATATCCATATTTTTTCAACAATGCAGCATGAAGCCTCCATTTATAATTTTGAACATTATCTGATGATGCGCATCGTACAGACCATAATTTTGAATGCGACTGAACTACATTGTATGTCCGATGCTTCATAATGTGATAAAGATCAACAGTTCTCCTTACATAATCTTTACTCTCAAACATTAGACCTTTAGAAAATTCAGTCATCGAGGAGTTCCAAAACTGATAGTCAGAGTTCAATCTTCGACCAGCACTAACACAACCACCATCATCTAAATTTATATTGTTAAAAAATTATGGAGGTTCGTACAAATGAGGTTGAGGTTCTCCCATATTAATATTAGTCTGAATATCTTCATCATCATTCTCATCTTCACCATCATCATCATTACTGCTACTGTCATCATCCATCCAATAGTCTTCATCTCCGCATTCATCTGACTCAAAGCCTAGATTATTAGAATTTATTTCATCGACTACCCAGTCATCGTTACCTATATGAGTGTCGTCTTCCGTACTTACCACTACTTCTAGCAAAGGAGAAGTCACCATAGCAGAAGACACAAGAGAAGTCACCATAGGACTTTGAATAATCGAACAACTAGAGCTGGTAGTAGTAGAATATTGTTCTGTAAATACGGCCTCAACATTATCGGTTTGCACCATAGGAGTTACGAAAGGTGAGGAAAGCCCAACATTATTGTTCGCTTGAGTTAAAAGCCGATTATAGTATCCAAAGTTCGGTACATCTTCCTTTTCAATATATAATTCTAAAAATCGACATTCTGAATATTTCAAAGAAAAGGTCCGTATTTCTTCGACATCTTCATCGTCATCAATTGGAACTAAGATATAATTGCTCTGCATTAATTGTCCCGATAGATTAGGAGATTTCCATTTCAATTTTATTTCATATTTCTCTTTATCTACAGAATACTGCTGTATAAATGGTCCAATAATTCTTGACGTGATAATGATGAAGATACTCTAATCATCCAATTTACAGGGTGACTGTACTGCACATCAGTTTTATCATTCTGTATCATGCCATCATAATACAATAGTACACGAACTCGAGTACTGGCCATTTTCTCAGAGAAACCTATGACAAAATCAAAATCAAAATATTTAGTATTACTAATTATTTTATCGTTTCAAAAGATTTACACGATAAATGCATCATATCATCAATAAATAGGTATCGATAGATCCTATCCCATTCGAAAATTACATTAATTCTATAGGTTAATTACATTAATCAAATGATACGCAAAAGGGACCGAAAGAAATTTTGACAGTATTTCTCCTTAGTTCTTCCCACACGACTGAAAATATGCGAGGAAAACTAAAGAAAAATACTGTCCGAAATTTCTCTCGAACCCTCCGCATATCATTCGAATAATGTAATTACCTATATAATTAAATACAATTTTTAAATTATCCAAACTGGACAATCAATTGACCAATGTATATATTTTACGGTACCCATACAAAAATATATAATCAAATATATATTTTATACGGATATCGTAAAATATCCTACATTGGTCAACTGACAAGTCTACATTTTCATGAAATGTAATATATTTTAAAAATTTTAAATTATGATTGAATCAAATTTTAAAATAAATCTGAATCTAATGAGATAAAAATAAAAAATAATGAGATAAAAATAAAAAGATCGAAATAAAAGGGCGTCGTAGGGCCGCACGGGCCCCTAAGGCGGCGGGCCCCCGCAGGGCCGGCCGCTGAAGGGCCGCCATCGGGGCCCGTCGTTGTGGATCGAAATAGAAGGGCACCACAGGACCGCACGGGCCCGCCACCGAAAGGCCACTGCGGGCCCACCATCGGGGCCTACCACCGGGGGGCCACCGCGGGGCAGCCGTTGGGGCCCACCGTCGGGGCCTGCCGTGGCTCGCCGTCGGGGCCCATCACCAGGGCCCGTCGTGGCTCGCCGTCGGGGCCCGTCACCGAGGCCCGCCGCGGCTCGTTGTCGGGGGGCTGCCGCGGCCTGTCATCGGGGGACCGCCGCAGGGGCCTGCCGCGGCCCATCGTCGGGGGGCCACCGCGGGGCCGCCGTCGTGGCCCACCGTGGGGAGCCGCCGTCAGGGTGCATGGGCCCGCAGCCGGCCCTCTGTCGTCGGTGGCCAAGGAAAATGAGGGAGAGAGAGAGGAAGAGGAAGAGAAGAGGGAGAGAGAGGGAGAGGAAGAGGGGGCCGGCCAAGGGAAGGGGAGGGCCGGGGCTCGCCGCGAGGGGCCGCCACCGGGGCCACCGTCGGGGCGCACGGGCCCGCCGCCGGCCATCTGTCATCGGTGGCCAAGGAAAAAGAGGGAGAGAGAGAGGAAGAGGGAGAGAAGAGGGAGAGAGAGAGGAAGAGGGAGACAAGAGGGGGCCGGCCAAGGGAAGGGGAGGGTCGGGGCCCGCCGCGGGGGGCCGCCGCTGGAGTGCGCGGGCCCACCGCCGGCCGTCTGTCGCCGACGGCCAAAGAAAAAGAGGGAGAGAGAGAGGAAGAGGGAGAGGAGGGGGCCGGCCAAGGGAAGGGGAGGGCCGGGGCCCGCCGTGGGGGGCTGCCGCCGTGGCCACCGTCGGGGCGTGCGGGCCCGCCGCCGGCCCTCTGTCGTGGGCGGCCAGGGAAAAAGAGGGAGAGAGAGAAGAAGAGGAAAGAGAGAGGAGGGAGCTCACCGCCGCCGGGAGCTCGCGGCATGGAAAAACATCGGAATGCCGGAGAAGAGGGAGAGAGGATTTTTTTTCCCCTTTTATTCACTTCTTTTATGATATTTTTTTTATTTTTTAGAATTCAAATTAAAATTTTTATAATTTAAAATTTTAATTTTAATTTTCTTCCATTTTTACCCTTTTTGGCATTTTTTTTACGTATTTTTTTCTTTGTTCGGAATACTTTTTAAAAAATTAATTTTAAATTAATTTAGTAATTTAAAATGATGTTTTTTATTTGAATTATAATTATAATTTTTATTTTTTTAAATTCAAAATTATAATTTTTAATTTTGAATCAGAATAACAATTTCAATTTTTTTCAATTGAATTCTTTTCCCTTTTTTCTTTTTTTTATGGTGTTTTTTATTTTTTTTACACCAATTTTTTTCTTTTTTTTGGATATTTTTTTTAAAAAATAAATTAAAATGGAGAAAGTAATTTGAAATGATATTTTTATTTGAATTAAAATTAAAATTTTTATTTTTTTTAAATTTTAATTTATAATTTTTATTTTTTTTTCATATTTTTTTTTCTATTTTTCACTTTTTTATGGCATTTTTTTTCTTTTATTTTTCTTGAATTCAAATTAAAATTTTAATTTTTTTATAATTTAAAATTATAATTTTAATTCTTTCCCATTTTTATCATTTTTTTGTTTTTATGAAATTTTGTTTAGGTATTTTTTCATTTGTTTGGAATATTTTTTAAATAAATTAATTTGAAATGAGGAAAGTAATTTGAAATGATATTTTTTATTTTAATTAAATTTAAAAATTTTATTTATTTTAAATTTAAAATTATAATTTTTATTTTTTTCTCATTTTTTAAATTTTTGACTTTTTTATGATACTTTTTATTTTTTTAATTTTTTATTTTTTTGAACATCTTTTTTTAATAAAATTAATTTGAAATGGGGAAAGTAATTTAAAATAATATTTTTTATTTAAATTAAAATTAAAATTTTTATTTTTTTAAAATAAAAATTATAATTTTTATTTTTTAAAAATAAAAATTATAATTTTTATTTTTTAAAATAAAAATTATAATTTTTTATTTTTTCCTTATTTCTTTCTCATTTTTTTATGATATGTTTTATTTTTTAAATTTTTAAGATTTTTTAAGATATTTTTTTAAAAAGATTAATTTTAAATGGTGAAAATAATTTAAAATTATCTTTTTTATTTGAATTAAAATTCGAATTTTTATTTTTTAAAATTCATTCAAAATTATAATTTTTATTTTTTTCTCATTTTTTCTTCATTTTTTTCTTCTTTTATGATATTTTTTTAAAAAAATTAATTTGAAAAGGAGATTGTAATTTGAAATGATGATTTTTATTTGAATTAAAATTAAAATTTTTATTTTTTTAAAATTTAGAATTATAATTTCTATTTCTTTTCAATTCTTTTTTATGGTATTTTTAATTTTTTTTATAATAATTTTTTTAGATATTTTTTTAAAAAGATAATTTGAAATGGAGATACTAATTTAAAATGATATTTTTTATTTTTATTAAAATTATAATTTTTATTTTTATAAATTTAAAATTATAATTTTTATTTTTATTTTTTTATTTTTTTCTTTTTTTTGAGAAAAAATTAAAATCACCAAATAATATGGTATTTTTAAAAACACCATTTGGAATGATGTTTTTAAAAACACCATTTCAAATAGTATTTTTTAATATTTTTATTTTTTGACGTCGTCTACGTAGAAAATGAAGAAAAAGTGGCTAACGTGGTGACGATAAGATACCATTCAAAATGGCATTTCATTCCTTTTACATCATTCTAGTAAATAAGTTAAATATTAAATTATTTTTATAAATATATATATTTTTTAAATTAATTAAGTAAAGCACTCCTACATCTATGATGCCTACTTACTTCGAGGTCCCGTGGCTAACGGCTTGTGATTGGCTCTCTAGCCGTTATGTGGTAGATGGGTGGCCTATTGTGGGAAATTGGGCTTTCCCTTTGTCGTCAGTCTTCCATGTGACTATATGCAAACACACACATTGAGAAAGATAAATTTAGGATCAAGATAATTTCTTTTTTAAAAAATTAAATAAAAAAATAATAGTGAGAAATATAAGGACAGCAATGGATGGAGTATAGATCGGATGAGCCATTATTCGTGCCTATCACACTGATTTGATAGAGTTAGATGGTACGAATTAGATAGATAGATTGATTAAAATTATAAAATTATATTTTATAATTATTAGTATTTTATATAACATTAAATTAAATAAAAATCAAAAGCATGAAGCATAACAAACTAAATTTTTGACCATATATAATAAATAAAATATTATTTTTTAGAAAATCAAATGTTCTTTGAAGAAAAGCAATCAAGTGGAAAAATGAACAACTAAGATTATAGTATATTATTTTTTGCATGTTCAATCTTTATTACGAGTAGAGTGACTAGAACATAAAATAAAAAGAAGATTTGTAAAGAGTTTCTATATATATATATATATATAGAGAGAGAGAGAGAGAGGGGTCGGTCAGATTGAGGATAGATTTAATCATTACTCGCACTGCACCAAATCTACTGTAGGTTGAGTAAAATCCATCTGGTTATAATTGAGTCAGGTCGCGGGGTAAGTTAAATTATCATCCTTAGAGGAATATCAAAATCCCATGCTTGTTTCTTAAAATCTTTGTTATGTACCTGTTGCGGCCAATCCCCTCGTCGCCTGATCGTCGGAAACGAGCGCCTGCGAAAAAAAGTCCACACGGATCGGAGGCGGCTCCGACGGGGACCCTCCGACGGTCAAGTCAGAGAGGAGACTAGGCAACAGTGAGAAGAAAGCAAAGAACTCAACGAGAGAGAGCAAGCCTGTCTCTTCTTCAGGGCTTCCAGCACTATAGCCTTCCCCGATATATATAGTGGAGCGCAGTGTGGCGTCGTCATTAATGGCGCAGACAATTGATGAATTGTCAACTCACTATAGACTGTCAGAGTCACCGTGAAGGTGTCACATCGTCGTGGGGCTGTCAAATCACTAGGGTTGACAATGCCCTAGGTGGGATGATGCCCTTAGGCGGCAGTGCCGCATGCTGCTGTCAGGACTGACAGCCTCTGGCAGTAGTACGGCGATCGGAGGAGTCGACCGACCTTAGGCGGTGGCCGGTTGAGTGGCATCGGATGGAGATTCGGACCCCTCCGACGGTCAGTCGGGCACGTTGCGGGAGTCGGCCATCGGACTCCCTGGTGCAGTCGGTCGGAAGAGCGAAAAAGGTCTGCCCGACCGGCATATCCTCAGTTGGTAGAGAGCCGTTAATCGATCGGTAATGGCGTCCGACGATCGGTCGGTCGGTCGGTCGGGTATGCCCGATTATAAGTCGGCATGAGCGGGGTCGGTCGGTAATCCCCAACAGTTGCCCCCCTACCTGGTGCGCCAATCTGTTGCGGCCAATCCCCTCGTCGCCTAGTCGTCGGGAACGAGCGCCTGTGAAAGAAAGTCCACACGGATCGGAGGCGGCTCCGACGGGGACCCTCCAAAATTTATCGAGATACCCTCGACGGATGAGAGCTTCGATCTCATCCTTAAGCTGGATGCATTGCTCGGTATTGTGGCCGTGGCCTCGGTGGAATCGGCAGTACTTCTGTCAGTCGAGGCCTTTTGCCTTCAGAGGCGAAGGCCGTTGCAGGTATTCTTCCCCCTCGATCTCCATCAAAATCTGCGCACGGGGAGCAAAAAGAGGAGTGTAGGAGTCATACCTGGGGCGTGTTGGCCTTGGAGTCTACCGTCGGGGCGACTTCTGGTTTCGTCACGGAGGCGAGACCCGACCATCGGTCGGGGGCTTGCTAGGTTCGGCGGGGTCCTGACCCTTCTTTCGCTTTTCCTTCGGACCTTTGAATTCGGTCGAGCGCCGGTCGGAGGCCCCTTCGTCCGCGCGCATGTACTTATACGCGCGCTCCAATAATTCGGCATACGTCCGGGGAGGATCTTGTCCAGGGAGTAAGTGAACCGGGATGCCTTCAGCCCCCGTTTCATGGCCGAGATAGCCATGTCTTCGTTGAGGTCCCGGACCTCAAGCGTGGCCGTATTGAATCGCGCCACGAAGTGTCGAAGCGTCTCATTTTCTCCCTATTTGAGGGAGAAAAAGCTGTCCGACGTTCACGACGGCTTCCGGCTGGTGCTGAAGTGAGCCACAAAAGAGTGCTCGAGCTGCCTGAAGGAGTGGATACTTCCCGATCGAAGATCGGAGTACCAGGCCCTAGCAGCTTTGCGGAGCATGGTGGGGAAGCCGATGCAAAAGAGAGCGTCGGTTGCCTCCTGAATCGTCATGAGAGCTTTGTAGCTCTCCAGGTGGTCGATTGGGTCGGTGGAGCCGTCGTAGGGCTCCACGTGCGGCATCTTGAACCGGCTGGGGATCGGTTCGTCAAGAATGAGTCGGGAGAGAGGCTGGACGGTCTGGAAGTCGACATCGTTTGAAGACTTCTGGCCGTCCACCTGCAACTGTGCAAGCCGACGGTCGATTTTCTCGAACCTGCATTCGTAGTCGTCCGTCCGTCGGTGTTGGGAGACCCCAGGAGTGGAGTCTTCGGAAGATTCCGAGAGGGAGGCGGACGGCATTCGCGGTCACTTCTCCTTCCTCGCTCGTTCCAACTAGGAGGGGGAAAGCTGTTGGGACCGATGGGCATCGCGCCGTGGCCGTCCCTCCTCCTCTCCGTGGGGGCACTGTGGCAGATGCTCCCGCGGAGACGATGGAGATCGACGCGGGCATCGGCGGCTGCTCCTGGAGGGCATCGAACGTGCCGTCGGTTGCCCGACCGATGATGGCGGCAGCCGTACCGGCTGTTGCTGGAGGCTTTTTACTGCGTCCGTCAGCACGGTCATCTGCCGTACGATCGTCGCGATCTGCGCCTCCGCGGTCACCGCGGGGTGCGGAGAGCTGGATTCCGCCGCGGAGGGCGAGGGAGAGACCTCTTCCCGACGGGAAGAGCGCCTCGCCGATCTGGTGACTCTCGATCGTTGAGCTCTTGTCTTTGTCATTAGTATCTACCGTCTCCCCTACCTGGCGCGCCAATCTGTTGCGACCAATCCCCTCGTCGCCTGGTCGCCGGGAATGAGCGCCTGCGAAAGAAAGTCCACACGGACCGGAGGCGGCTCCGACGGGGACCCTCCGATGGTCAAGTCAGAGAGGAGACTAGGCAACAGTGAGAAGAAAGCAAAGAACTCAACGAGAGAGAGAGAGAGCAAGCCTGTCTCTTCTTCAGGGCCTCCAGCACTGTAGCCTTCCCTGATATATATAGTGGAGCGCAGTATGGCGCCGTCATTAATGGCGCAGACAATTGAGGAATTGTCAACTCACTGTAGACTGTCAGAGTCGCCGTGAAGGTGTCACATCGTCGTGGGGCTGTCAAATCACTAGGGTTGACAATGCCCTAGGCGGGATGATGCCCTTAGGCGGCAGTGCCGCATGCTGCTGTCAGGACTGACAGCCTCTGGCAGTAGTACGGCGATCGGAGGAGTCGACCGACCTTAGGTCGGTGGCCGGCTGAGTGGCATCGGGTGGAGATTCGGACCCCTCCGACGGTCAGTCGGGCATGTTGCGGGAGTCGACCATCGGACTCCCTGGTGCAGTCGGTCGGGAGAGCGGAAAATGTCTGCCCGACCGGCATATCCTCAGTCGGTAGAGAGCCGTTAATCGGTCAGTAATGGCGCCCGACGATCGGTCGGTCGGTCGAGTATGCCCGATTATAAGTCGACATAAGTGGGGTCGGTCGGTAATCCCCAACAGTACCCATCTAACAGCCATAGATCTATTAGCACCATAAAAAATCTTTCATGACTTGTACATATCTTTTCTCATTTTGTTTCTTAAAATCTTTGTTATGTACCCATCTAACAGCCATAGATCTATTAGCACCATAAAAAATCTTTCATGACTTGTACATATCTTTTCTCATTTTGCCCTATTCTAGGTTTAAGCTGGGCAAATCCTATTAGCCTTTTTAAGCTTTAATATAGAGCACCAATCAATAGCCTACATGCATCGAAGTTACAAGTAGCACAAAGCCAACGACGGGGAGCAGATCCAGGTCCTGGCCAAAGGCGATGGAACTATTTAGGCACCTAAAACATATAACGTCACAACAGCCCCAAAATAAAGTCAAAGATCTGATGGAGATTTAAGAGTCCCAAAATAGAAGGTTTGGCTCCTAACCATCCCCAAAGGTTGAAAAACGAGTAATATTTTCCCAAAGCTGCTCTATCTAAGCTAATCTTGGAGAGAGATTAAAATGAATTCTGTGAACGAGCTACTTGGCCATGCAATCTAACTCTAATGCTCATACAATTTTAGAGATCTACTTTTTTTCTTTTCTTTTTTAAAATTCAAAAACAACCACCTTATTAGATACTAGAATTATCATTTAAATATGTCCTTGCCTAGGAGCATAGTTTTCTTGTGTTGATGACTCTTGTTCATAAATTATTTCATTGTTGGAATGGATAGTGAACTAAGATTAATTGTTACACTACTAAATAGTGGATAATTGTTCCATTTGCTGCTGTAACTTGAACTAGTATCTCTTCCTCCCTTGCTTCCCATTTTGTATTATATATGTCACTAAGTAATATATAATGTATTAGGACTTCCTAACTCTTACACTCAAAATGAGTAGATGAGGATACGTTTGAAAATATAATATTGCCCACATAATTCAATAACATATAATGGCACATCTAATAATATTTAATTAAATATAACATAACTCAACCAATGCCATCTAATAACATATAATTGCACATGCAACAGTTTTCTTTATATGAAAATGCTGGCTTATCGTATTGGTAGAGTATCTCTAAGATTTTGGTTATTTTATTAGAGATTTGTGTTCATATCTACCTCCATCAAAATTCAAAGGGTTAGAGATACTTGTAACAAGGCAATTTTAGTTTGTTTAGCCCATTGTCCAACTTTGTCTCATATCACTAGCTCCAATTAGTAAGGTCTCTAATTTTTTTCTAATAAGAAGAAAGATCTCAAGTACCTCTATTCTCAAAATTTTCCATATTGCTATGGTTTATATATGCTTCAAGAAATTGAGACTTGTTAGGTGTCTAAATCTCTTTTCTTATCCGGCTTCATTTACTCCTCTACATCTCTTTGCTTCGGTTATAAACATTAAAAGCATTATTCCTACCTCTCATATCTATTGATTGTAAGCCTAGGTCTACTTTCGAGCAAGTGGGAAACGACTATAACACTCGTTCGTTGCGCTAGCATTGAAGCTAACGTTTTGACTGCTTGATTATACGATGGCCCTTAAATTCTAAATAGAAAGCAAGTCGACGGGAAGGTACCTGTAGAGCTTTCTTAAGATATGATTAAAATATTATTTAAACAAATTAACAGTGATATATTATGTGCACCGGTAAGCATTGAGATCGGGCATATAGAGCTCGAAAATGGTTAATGACTTTAGGTTGCATTTGGTAGCCGGCAATCTTGATCTGAAGTACTATCTTAAAATATGATTAAAATATAATTTAAATAAATTAACAGTGACATATTAAGCAGACCGGTAAGCATTGAGATCATGCATATGGGGCTCAAAAATTGTTAAAGATTTGAGATTGTATTTGGTAGCCAGCAATCTGGATAGATTGCTAGTAATTTAACATGAACCCATCGCATTATTGCATTTGGTATGTTTTTTAAGTGACAATTCAAATTACCTCTTGAAAGATAATCTGGATTACCTTGGAGAGAAATGGCTATTCAGATTACCATATATTTGATAATTTTATAATAACTTTTTGAATAAAAATATCCTCAAAAAATTTCACGATCTTCTTCCTTACGATAGGCAGCGAAAAGACGGGACCAAAATCGATGTCCTTCTCTACAAATCTGATCGACGACGATCGAAAACCAGCCGATCGGTGGGCCACTATCGTAGCCCTCACCGAGGGCCTACAAGGGCAGCGCGAATGGCCGGCTGTTCAAAAAGAAAGGGAGCATAGCGGTGTAGCCCTCACCGAGGGGCTGTGGAGGCAGCATGAGTGGCCGACGGACGATGCGGGTAAGCAGGGGGCAGCGCAGGGGGGTCCGAGGATGGATGCAGGGGACCGACGATGCGGGTGAGGATGGCAGCACGGGTAAGTGAAGGTGACGATGGAGGCGGCTGTGGAGGGCGCAGGGTGTGAGTTCGTCTGGGGGCCAGAGGACGGTGCAGGGGGTGCTGCGGACGGCCAGTGGTGATGCTGGAGACATGACTGCCGGTGGGCTAGGGGCAGATGGTCGGGGGGTTGGGGGCGGAGCAGCTGATGGTTGGGGGGTAGTTGTGGCATGCAGGAGAAGGAGAAAGAAGGAAAAAAAATAATATAATATTATATAATATATTATATATTATAATATATTTTTTATTTTTTTATTCTGAAAAATTAAAAATTTTGTGAATGACATATAATTTTTAATAAATTTAATTTAAAAATATTTTAAAAAATTGATATTATATTATTAGTAATCTGATTGTCATACCAAATATGTCAATTAAGATTATCATTAATTTTACTGCAACATTATCTATGTATACCAAATACAGTAATCAATATTACTGATAATTTATTCAGATTATAGATAATTCAGATTATTAGATAATTCAGATTAAGATTATTGGATAATACATCAAATACAATCTTAAAATTATAAATATATCAATTTATTATATTACTATTTAATACATGGGTATGGATTCGAACCCAATCCGGGTTTGAGCCGGTTGGCGTTCTTCAATCTGGTCCCTTTCGTTGCACAATTTCCACACTTGCCTTGAACACCATGTTCTTCTGAAGTTCCTTTTATCGAACACCTTCGGTGCGCTTTTTCCCATCATCGCCGACGGAGGGAGGCGACCGGAATGGCAGCTTCCTCTGCGAGCATCGCCGTCGCAAACGCTATCTGGGAACAGATCAAATCCTCTCGCTCAGGTTTCTCCCTCCTTCTCTCTGCTCCCCTTACTCTTTCCTTGGAGCCTCCCTCTGACCCTCTCTTTTTCTATTGCAAATGAACACAGTGTCCGACGACTACCTATCCATGTGAGTACCATGCATCCCCACCACTCCTTCGTCCCTCTCTCTCGAGTCTTTCCTCTACGCTAAATGAACACGACCTGAACCAATCCAGCCTGCACTTCTTATTTGGGAAGAACATGGAGCGCGCGACGAGGATCGTCGACCAGGGCGGCGTCCGAAGGGTCTCCGGCGCCCCCAGCGGCCGTTCTCTTTTCCTGGTCCTTCTTTTCGATGCATTTTCCAACAATTTCCACTTCAAGTAATCTCTTTGCTAATTCCTCCGAGTGATAGAGAAACTTGGATTTCAGGTGGTGGGGGAATCGAAGAGGAAGGAGGAGTACATCTGCTTTCCCGAGCACCACTGCACCTGCTACTCTTTCTTCTATGACATCGTCAACAGGGGTGAACAGCTCTGTGTATGCTTCGTAATTTGTTTTACCAATTGTTTTTTTCTTTTTGGCCTTTTCAGTTACTCATTCGTCTCCATTTGTTCTTAGTGCAAGCATCAAATAGCAGCTCGGCTTGCTGAAGCGGTGGGTGCCCTCGCGGAAGTGGAGGTGTCTGATGAGCAGCTGGCGCTTATGCTTGCGAAACTCTGAAAGCTATAAGCGTTTCAAATTGTACAGGTATTACTTTCTTGTTGCTCCTCCTTGACTCCTAGTTTTGGTTCAGTTTTTGGGTATTGGTTGTGTAGAAGCATTAACAAGAAGTGTAGTGGAAAATGTGTTGCGTGGTTCTTTCAGCTATAAAGAATTCTTCTTGCATTTTCTGTTTATTGGAGTCATGGTTCAAATACAGTCAGCTCGTATTTGATTGCATCAAACATACAGGTTTACCATAGACAGCAAATTCCAATATTTTGCAGGTATAAGTTACATAGAACGTTCCATGGATGTGATAATTCACCTCTCACTTAAGGGGTTTAACAAGATTTTTTTTTTTTTTTTTTCTAACAATATATAGAGATTTGTTTGAGGTCGAAATCCTTATAGTTGGGCAGTCCAAGTTGGAGGCTCAGAGCATATCTGCAGCATATATCCTCACCTTGCATTGCATGTATATCCCAAGACCGCTATTTGAAAAATAAAAGAGAGTCATATCCTCATCGTTTTATTTTTGTGCTTGGTCTTTCCAAAAACCATATGTGCTGCAATTTTGGATGCTCAGGGACAGAAACAGTAAGGAGAACAATAATTTTAGATGAATGATGGGTAGCTGCTCCTGAAAACCAAACATGAGAGTCTATATAGCCTCCACAACCCAAAATCTTAGACCCATTCTGCAAGTTGTCCTTAAAAATCCTAAACATGCGGACAAATAAAAATAATAACGGTGATTAAAAACAAGATAGAATCATATTTCCTTGTACTACATGAATTACTAGCATGCTAGTGAGGCATAACAAAATTAAAGATTCCCATCTTCAGGAAATTCCAGATGAAAGTCTATTATGAAGAGAAAGTCCCTTCTCTCTTATTAGAAGAAGCAGATATATGCTTGCTTTCTTGTGGCAATTTTTGCTTTCAAAGCCGTTCTCAATTGTAAATGTGTAATGGCCATCAGCAAGTTGGTAAAATGTAGTAACATTAACGCTCTTCTTGAAAGAACTCATACTTAAAATCATCCTCAAGCTCTATTGTGTTGAACAAATTTGTACATTGAGTCAGTAGAATCTCCTTATCTCCTTGAAAATCAGCCATGCATACATTTGCAATATTTTTTTCTGAAAAAAGTTCAATGCATACTTGTACTGATTTTATTCTGGATAAGTTCATTGCATGCTTATGTAGAAAGTCTTGCCTACATAATTCATGAAAATGTTGAGCAGTGAATCAGTAATGTTATGGCCGTTTGAAACTGGCTTAATTGAAAACAGCAGTCTTTCTGAAAGAAGGCTCAATTTCTTTAGGCAGCTCGAACACATATATTATATCTCTTTCTTGACTTATTTGGTTATTGAAAAATAGGAAACCAATCCACAACATGTTTTATTTTGGCAAAACATTCAGGGGTTGAGCTTCACTAGGTGGACAATATATTTACTAACTCAAGGAGAGTCACATTAGCAACCTTAAAAAAGAACTTCATTCATCTTGAGAAGTGTAGTAGGAAGTTCCATAAAAAAGAAAAGAGAGAAAGAAAGGTAGTAGAAAGATGGCACTGTGACTGATGACCTTTTCAAGTATCTATTCCTGTCTTATGTGAATTCATGGATGACATTTGTAAACTGGGAATGGTCCAGTCACCGGCCACCTATTGTTCTGAACCTTCTTATCATGAATTTATCTGAAGTCTAAGCATCAGTGAAGAATGCATCTACCTAAAGCAACAAGCCTCATCCCTAAGGTTCGCCTTTTGGACTAAGGAGTGATCTCCCAAACTATGAGAATATTCTATTATTGGCCTTCCGCTTGACAGTAACCATCTGTGATACTGAATTCATGGCCATTGTAACTAGAAGGGTAGTCAACGGGGAGGAAACTTGTATACATGATTACATTTAAGCTCATGCAATTAGCAAGCAACCCTTTGAGGTTCCCCTGCACTTGAATTTGGTTGATCCGTCATGAAATAACATCTGCCAATTTTTTACATAATCTAAACAAACCTTGTAAATTTATTGTTTACTTATTTGTCATTCTAAATTGAGAGAGAAGCTTTTTTTGAATATGGTTATGCTTGCTGCATTCCAGAAGAATATAATAGCACAGCCTATTCCAGTCGTTCTCAATACCAAAACAAGTAGACTTTAAGTTACTTTCAAAAGCAATAGAGGTTTTTTTTGCTGGCAAAAGGGCAGGACCTTGCTTTTGTTGGTTTTGTAATCTTAGCCTGCTGTGCGATGTCTTCTCCAAAAGTAGTGAGCAATATGCACTAACTGATTGATGCAGCAGGATACCAGCCATTAATATTGAGCATCCAAGGGACAACGGGAATCTACCCTGCCAGTAAACATTATATATCAATCAATATGGAAAAAATTAGTTCTGCTTCGCCTTGGAAAAATCTGGCATGGACCATCTGTAATCTTCAAAAGTACTCGTCACTTATTTCAAACTGTAAGAGCTCAACAAAAATATGCACAATTCCTTTAGGGATCCCTTGGTGTTTGACCAGTGGCTAGCTATATTTTTTGTCCTTTGATGGAGGATAGACAAAAATCTCCTATGTATGGACTATGGAGTAATTTTTTCTTATTGAATCATTAATGTCAGACATACTTCTGGCATAAAATAATGTTTCCACATCATGATGGATTTGCTTCCTGGGAAAAAAACAATATTCACTTAAAAGAATGAAGCAAATCCTTTGACTTTGATAGATGTCCGAATGGAAATCTTCTGATAGATGTCTCAATGAGAGTCATTTGATATTATCTGATGTCAATAAAGTACAATTATGGGTTATTCTTCTTATAGAATATGGATGGGTTCTCTATCTCTCTAATTCAAAGTTAACAACCAGATGACTTTCACCATGCCAGTCTATGGAGCATTTGTACTATAAGAATTCAAGTAGTCCAGATTTTGAGGATGCACCACCCAAGAACGAACCCAGAACCTCTGGTTGCTGAGCAGGGGGGTGTTACCACCAGAGCAAGCCCCAATTTGTCATCGTTGCTTTCTTACGTCATGCTGTTTTATTTTGTGGTTGGTTCATTTACTAGTATCAGAAATAGGATATCTGCTAAAAATTGTTTAATTTACATTATTTTCTGTTGTACACAATTGTATCCATTTTCAATAACCTGCATTTCTCAGGAGGTTTTGAATATCTTGAAAATGGCTTTTTAAAGACATGGAAATGCCTGAACTGGTTCTCATCTCACAATTGACATTTTGGCACTTGCATTATGTGACTAACCTCTATTGATCGGCCTGTGAAGCGGATATTGCAGCCATACGACTGATCATGATATATGTATATAAGCCTCTAGTGTTGCATAAAGATTTGCGGTATAGATTACGACTGAACCAGACTCGACCACCTTGATGCCCTCAAGCATGCATCACACTAAGCTAGTGCCTTTTAGCATGCAATCTAATGAATCCTTTGAGAGATTAACTACAAGATATTTTACTACGCAATTTAGACCCCTTAGAATACTCATCAGCATATGAATAATCTCCTGGTGTATGTGCTCAGTCGTGGCTTCTGAATGTTGTCAGCAATGACAAATGGGATATTATTGCACCAAGTCAAAATATTGATATAATTGCAAGATTTTTCGGTAGGACAGAAATTATCTCAGGCTGCTCCAAACAGCTAAGTCCTATCTACCAATAAATGGTCAACAAGATGCTCCCATTTAGTGTAAAAAATATCTTGCTTCCACTCTCAAATTATCTCAACCTTTGTAACTTTCATAAAACTAACTAATGATATCACCTGCTCCGCCTCCCGCCCCCCTTCTCTACCCCTCGCCCCTTAAAAAAAAAAAATCATCACCTCATTTAAATCAAATTTAGCAGAATATATCTTTACTTCCGCATATTTTTATGTAAAATAATAATTATCCAGATTTCTCCAATACTATCATTTCATATGTTCACTCATGCCACTGCTGATTTGCAAATTGCCATCTGGCCAAGAAAGGCTTACCACAAAATCATATGTAAATATGTAACTAAAAATTCTCAAGACATCCTACACAAACTTTTGTTGCACTTCACTAATCATCTTTTGGACTATTTATTATAATTTAGATTTATACCATGTAGCAAATAACATCTCTAGCTATTGCAGAAATTAGATAATAAATTAAAAACATGTAAAATCATGGTGGATATTTAGATCATCAAAGGAGCTAGTTTTCTGAAGAGTCTTTGGTAGTTTTCATATCTGCTTTAACTCATTCCTGATAGATAGGTCGATCAATAGAGGTTTGCTATATATGGTAAAACCAGGCACAAGTTAGTCACATAATGCACGCTTGAGGGCATCAAGGTGGTTAAGACTGGTTCAGTCGTAATCTATACTGTAGATCTTTATACAACACTAGAGGCTTATCTACATACATCATAATCAATTGTATGGCTACAAGTTCCACTATTTTTTTTTCTTTTTCTTTCTTTTTTATTTTTGCAGTTTGTTATATTACAAAAAATCCTCTTGATTTATTTTGCTTTAGTCAGCTGCAAAAAGTCCTCCTGATTTATTTTGCTTCAGTCACTTGTGAATAAAGAATTTCTCATGCCTTCAATTTATTAGCACTCATGGGCCATTCAGACCTTCATCAGTGGAAATGAGAAGAAGATAAGAGAATGTGAAAAAAAAAAAATCAAAGAAAGCATCTTAGCAATAAGAGTAATTATAGCATTGTAGCACTAATGATAACAATAGTATTACTAAATTTTATTGCCTTAGTGTATTGGGGTTTCAAAGCACGATCTCTAAGAACTATGTAGCAACAAGAGTAAACTAACACTTTTCATTTCTAAAAGTGTTAGTTCAAATTCTGTTTATTGGAGATCATACACTTCCATCTTTCAAATTTGTTGGAAGGCACCAAATATAATTTTTCCCTTCGTAGCCCTCCTAATAAATGAGAAGCAATAGTAGAGTTTTTGTGTTTTTTCATCCTTCACTTTCATCATTTTTCAAGCATCGATCATTAGTACAACAACTTCGAACTGTAGTTCAATGGTAGGAAAGGATAATTGACTACTTGATATCAGTTAAATCATAGCATGTGTCGTAACATTCTACAGAAGATATCTTATGTTTCGGCATTATTGATCAATAGATGTCGGCAAAAGATTCATATACATTTTTTGATTGTCTAGTTACGTGAGTGCCTGAGTCAATTATTATCTTTTTGGATGGGCTTATCTTCAACTTCTGGCTTCCCACACTAATCTCGATCAGATTGATGCAAAAATGATCTTCCTCTCATTAATCTTCATCAACGTGAACATTATGTCGGATGACAAACTTTTTTGATCACCCAGTATGAGATAGCCACTGGACGATGGCATGGTCTAGGCAATAATTTTTCATTCTCCTATTGCCTTCCCACACCATCGTCCTGCGGCTCCTTCATACTACTGGATGATTGAGGAAGTTTCTTATTTGATATAAAGTTCACACTCATAAAGATTAACAAGGAAGGTCATTTTCAAATTAGTTTGAGCGAGATTGGTGTGGGAGGCCAGAAGCTGAAGACAAGCCTACCCAAAAAAATAATGACTGACTCAGGGATCTTCGTAATTAGATTATCAAAAAATGTATATGAACCTTTTATCGACATCTATCAACTAGTAATGTCAAAATATAAGGTATTTTTTGTAGAACATTACGACATATGCGATGATTCGACTGATGTCAAGGAGTCGATCATTCTTTCCTACCATTGAACTATATTTCGAAGGAGTTGCTGTATTGATGACTGATGCTAGAAGAATGGTGAAAGTGGAGGATGAAAAAACACAAAAATTCTACTGTTGTCTTTCATTTATTAGGAGGGCTATGAAGGAAAAAGTCATATTAGGTGCCTTCCAGCAAATTCGGAAGATAGAAGCGTATAATCTTCAATAAACAGAATGATTGATTTTGGAGATGAAAAGCGTTAGTTCCACTTGTATTGCTGCTGGTTCTTAGTGACCATGCTTTGAAACCCCAGTACACCATTACAATAAAATTTAGCAATGCTATTGTTACCATTAATGCTACAATGCTATAGTTACTATTATTATCTAGTTGCTGTGATAGCTAGAGATGTTATTTGCTGTATGGTGTAAATCTAAGTGATAATAAATAGTTCAAAAGATGATCAATGAAATGCAACAAAAGTTTGTGTAGGGTGTCTTGAGAATTTTTTAATTACATATTTACATGTGATTTAGCGGTCAGCCTTTCTTGGCCAGATAGTAATTTGCAAATCAACAGTGGCATGAGCAAATATAAGTACTAGAGCTGGAGGCCATGCTCATACAAGATCATGTGGAATGATAGCACTGAAGAAATCTAGATAATTACTATTTTACATAAAAATGTGTGGAAGTAAAGATATATTCTGTTGAATTTGATTTAAATGAGGTGATGATATCTTTTTTTTTGAGAGGAGGGGGAGGTGGGAGGGGGAGCAGGTAATATCATTAGTCAGTTTTGTGAAAGTTACAAAAGTTGAGGTAATTTGGGACTGGGAGCAAGATGTTCCTTACACTAAATGGGATTATCTTGTTGACCATTTATTGATAGGTAAAACTTAGCTGTTTGGAGCAGCCTAAGATAATTTCTATCATACTAAAAATTCTTGCAACTATATTAACATTTTGACTTGATGCAACAATACCACATTTGTCATGACTGAAAACATTCGGAGCCATGACCAGCCTGAGCACATACACCAGGAGATTATTCATGTGCTGATGAGTGTTCTAAGTGGTCCAGATTGCGTAGTAAAATGTCTTGTGGTTAATCTCTTAAAGGGCTCATTAGATTGTATGCTAGAAGGCACTAGCTTAGTGTGACGCATGCTTGAGGGCATCAAGGTGGTTGAGTCTATTTCAGTTGTAATCTGTACTGCAAATCTTTATGCAACACTAGAGGCTTGTCTACACACATCATGATCAATTGCATGGCTGCAAGTTTCATTAATTTCTTTTACTTTTTCTTTCTTTTTTTTTGTGGTTTGTTATATTAAAAAAGTCTTGATTTATTTTGCTTCTATCAATTGTGTGTAAAGAATTTCACATTCTTTTAATTTCTTAGCACTCATGAGCCATTTTTAGACCTTCATCAGTGGAAATGAGAAGAAGATGAGAGATCGTGAAAAAAAATCAAATAAAGCATCTTAGCAATAACGGTAACTATAGCATTATAGCACTAATGTTAACAATAGCATTGTTAAATTTTATTGCCTCGGTGTACTGGGGTTTCAAAGCACGGTCGCTAAGAACCATGCAGCAACAATAGTAGAACTAACACTTTTCATCTCCAAAATCAATCATTCTGTTTATTGAAGATCATACAATTCTATCTTTCAAATTTGCTGGAAGGCACCTAATACGACTTTTTCCTTCGTAGCCCTCCTAATAAATGAAGGGCAATAGTAGAGTTTTTGTGTTTTTTCATCCTCCACTTTCACCATTTTTCCAACATCAGTTATCAGCATAGCAACTCCTTTGAACTGTGGTTCAATGGTAGGAAAGGACAATCGACTCCTTGACATCAGTCGAATCATAGCATATGTCGTAACGTTATATAGAAAACATCTTATATTTCAACATTACTGATCGATAGATGTCGGCAAAAAGTTTATATATATTTTTTGATAGTCTGGTCATGAGTGGGCCTGAGTCAATCATTATCTTTTTGGGTGGGCTTATCTTCAGCTTTTGGCTTCCCACACTAATCTCGGTTAGATTGATGCAAAAATGATCTTTCTCCCATTAATCTTCATCGATGTGAACATTATGTTGGATGATAAACTTTCTTGATCATCAAGTATGAGGTAGCCGCTAGACAATGGCATGGTCCAGGCAATAGTTTCTCATTCTCCTATTGCCTTTCCATGCCATCATCCAGTGGCTCCCTCATACTACTGGATGATAGAGGAAGTTTCTTATCCGACATAAAGTTCACACCCTAAAGATTAATGAGAAAGGTCATTTTCAAATTAGTTTGAGCGAGATTAGTGTGGCAAACCAGAAGCTGAAGATAAGCGTATCCAAAAAGATAATGATGGACTCAAGCACTCTCGTAACTAGACTATCAAAAAATATATATGAACCTTTCGCCGACATCTATCAATCAGCAATGTCAAAATATAAGGTGTTTTCTGTAAAATATTATGACATATGCTATGATTTGACTGATGTCAAGGAGTCGATCATTTTTTTCTACCATTAAACTACATTTAAAGAAGTTACTGTATTGATGACCGATGCTAGAAGAATGATGAAAGTGGAGGATGAAAAAATACAAAAACTCTACCATTGCCTCTCATTTATTAGGAGGGCTACGAAGGAAAAAGTTATATTAGGTGCCTTCCAGCAAATTCAGAAGATGGAAGCATATGCTCTTCAATAAACAGAATGATCGATTTTGAAGATGAAAAGCGTTAGTTCTACTCTTGTTGCTGCATGATTCTTTGCGATCGTCCTTTAAAACCCTAGTACATGAAGGCAATAAAATTTAGCAATGCTATTATTACCATTAGTGCTACAATGCTATAGTTATTATTATTATTTAGTTTCAATGATGGCAAGAGATGTTATTTGCTGCATGGTGTAAATATAAGTTATAATAAATAGTTCAAAAGACGATCACTGAAGTGCAACAAAAGTTTGTGTAGGGTGTCTTTAAAATTTTTTAGTTACATATTTACATGTGATTTAAGGATCAGTCTTTTTTCATCTGATGGCAATTTGCAAATCAGTAGTGGCATGAGCGAACATAAGTACTGGAGCTGGATGTCATGCTCGTAAAAGATCATGTGGAATGACAGTGCTGAAGAAATCTGGATAATTACTAATTAACTATTTTACATAAAAATATGTAAAAGTAAAGATATATTCTGTTGAATTTGATTTAAATGAGGTGATGATATCTCTTTTTTTGAGGGGGGGAGTCGGTGATATCATTAGTTAGTTTTATGAAAGTTACAAAGGTTGAGGTAATTTGGGAGTGAGAGCAAGATATTCTTTACACTAAATAGGAGCATCTTGTTGACCATTTATTGGCAGGTAGGACTCAGCTGTTTGGAGTAGCCTGAGATAATTTCTACCATACTGAAAAATCTTGCAACTATATCAACATTTTGACTTGATGTAATAATATCACATTCATCATTGCTGAAAATGTTCAGGAGCCAGACCAGCCTAAGCACATACACCAAGAGATTATTCATGTGCTGATGAGTGTTCTAAGGGGCCTAGATTGCATAGTAAAATATTTTGTAGTTAATCTCTTAAAGGGTTCATTAGCTTGTATGCTAAAAGGCACTAGCTTAGTGTGATGCATGCTTGAGGGCATCAAGGTGGTTGAGTCTGGCTTAGTGTGATGCATGCTTGAGGGCATCAAGGTGGTTGAGTCTGGTTCAGTCGTAATCTATACTACAAATTTTTATGCAATACTAGAGGCTTATATACACACATCGTGATCAGTTGTATGGCTGCAATATCCACTAATTTTTTTTTCTTTTTCTTTTTCTTTTCTATGATTTGCTATATTACAAAAAGTCCTAATTTATTTTGCTTCTATCAATTGTGTGTAAAGAATTTCACATACCTTCAATTTCTTAGTACTCATGGGCCATTTTCAGACCTTCATCGGTAGAAATGAGAAGAAGATAAGAGATCGTGAAAAAAAATCAAAGAAAGCATCTTAGCAACAATGGTAACTATAGAATTATAGCACTAATAGTAACAATAGCATTCCTAAATTTTATTGCCTTGGTGTATTGGGGTTTCAAAGCACAGTCGCTAAAAATCATGCAGCAATAAGAGCGGAACTAATACTTTTCATCCCCAAAATCGATCATTTTGTTTATTGGAGATCATACACTTTTATCTTTTAAATTTGCTGGAAGGCATTTAATATGACCTTTTGCTTCGCCTTCTAATAAATTGAGGCAATAGTAAAGTTTGTGTTTTTTTATCCTCCAGTTTCACCATTTTTTCAACATTGATCATCAGTACAGCAACTCCTTCGAACTGTAGTTCAATGGTAGGAAAAGATGATCGACTCCTTGATATCAGTCGAATTATAGCATGTGTCATAACGTTCTACAGAAAACACTTTATATTTCGACATTACTGATTGATAGATATCGACAAAAGGTTCATATCCATTTTTTGATAGTTTGGTTATGAGGGTGCCTGAGATAATTTTTTTTTTGGATGGGCTTATCTTCAGCTTCTAGCTTCTCAAACTAATCTTGATCAGACTGATGCAAAAATGACCTTCCTCTTATTAATCTTCATTGGTGTGAACATTATGTTAGATGACAAGCTTCCTTAGTCACCCAGTATGAGGTAGTCGTTGGATGATGGCATGGTCCAAGCAATAATTTCTCATTCTCTTATTGCCTTCCTGTGCTATCGTTCTGTGGCTTCTCATACTACTGGGTGATCGAGGAAGCTTCTCATCTGAGATAAAGTTCACACCCATAAAGATTAATAAGGAAGGTCATTTTCAAATTACTTTGAGCGAATTGGTGTGGGAAGACAGAAACTGAAGATAAGCCTACCTAAAAAGATAATGATTGACTCAAGCACCCTCGTAACTAGGCTATTAAAAAATATGTATGAATCTTTGCCGATATCTATCGATTAGCAATGTCAAAATATAAGGTATTTTCTATAGGACACTACGACACATGCTATGGTTCGACTGATGTCAAAGAGTCGATCGTCCTTTCCTACCATTGAACTACATGTCGAAAGAGTTGCTGTACTGATGACCGACACTAGGAGAATGGTGAAAGTGGAGGATGAAAAAAATAAAAAAACTCTACTATTCCTCTCATTTATTAGGAGGACTACGAAGGAAAAAATCCTATTAGATGCCTTCTAACAAATTCAGAAGATGGAAGTATATGATCTTCAAAAAATAGAATGATTGATTTTAGAGATAAAAAGTGTTAGTTCCACTCTTGTTGCTGCATGGTTCTTAGCGATCGTGCTTTGAAACCCCAGTACACTGGGGTAATAAAATTTAGCAATGCTATTGTTACCGTTAGTGCTACAATGCTATTGTTACCATTATTATCTAGTTTCTGCGATAGCTAGAGATGCTATTTGCTGCATGGTGTAAATCTAAGTTATAATAAATAGTTCAAAAGATGATCAATGAAGTGTAAAAAAAGTTTGTGTAGGGTGTTTTGAGAATTTTTTAATTACATATTTACATGTGATTTAGCAGTTAGTCCTTTTTGGCAAGGTGGCAATTTGCAAATCAGCAATGGCTTGAGTGGACATAAGTACTAGATCTGGAGGCCGTGTTCATAAAAGATCATGTGGAATGACATCACTGGAGATCTGGATAATTACTATTTTACATAAAAATGTGTGGAAGTAAAGATATATTCTGTTGAATTTGATTTAAATGAGGTGATGATATCTTTTTTTCTTTTTTTTTGGGGGGGGAGCAGGTCATATCGTTAGTTAGTTTTGTGAAAGTTACAAGGTTAAGGTAATTTGGGAGTGGGGGCAAGATGTTCCTTACACTAAATGAGATTATCTTGTTGACCATTTATTGGTTGGTAAGATTCTGCTGTTTGTAGCAATCTGAGATAATTTCTATCATATTGAAAAATCTTGCAACTATATCAGCATTTTGACTTAGCGCAATAATACCACATTTGTCATCACTAAAAATGTTCATGAGCCATGACCAGCCTGAGCACATACAGTAGGAGATTATTCATGTGCTGATGTGTGTTCTAAGTGGCCGAGATTGCGTAGTAAAATATCTTGTAGTTAATCTCCTAAAGAGCTCATTAGATTGCTTGCTAAAAGGCACTAGCTTAGTGTGATGCATGCTCGAGGGCATCAAGGTGATTGAGTTTGGTTCAGTCGTAATCTATACTACAACTATTTATGCAACACTAAAGGCTATTTACATACATCACGATCAGTTGCATGGCTGCAAGTTCCACTAATTTTTTTTCTTTTTCTTTTTTTTTTGCAGTTTGTTATATTACAAAAGGTCCTAATTTCTTTTACTTATGTCAATTGTGTGTAAAAAATTTCACATGCTTTCAATTTCTTAGTAGTCATGGGCCATTTTCAGACCTTCATCGATGGAAATGAGAAGAAGATAAGAGAATGTGAAAAAAAATAAAAAAAAGCATCTTAGTAATAATGGCAACTATAGCATTATAGCACTAATGATAACAATAGCATTGCTAAATTTTATTATCTTAGTGTACTGGGGTTTCAAAGCACAGTCATTAAGAACTATGTAGCAACAAGAGTAGAACTAACACTTTTCATCTCCAAAATCGATCATTCTATTTATTGGAGATAATACATTTTCATCTTTCAAATTTGCTGGAAGGCACCTAATACGATTTTTTTCTTCGTAGCCTTCCTAATAAACAAGAGGTAGTAATAGAGTTCGTGTCTTTTCATCCTCCATTTTTATCATTTTTTCAGCTTCGATCATCAGTACAGCAACTCTTTCGAATTGTAGTTCAATAGTAGGAAAGGATGATCGACTCTTTGACATTAGTCGAATCATAGCATATGTCATAATATTCTACAGAAAATGCCTTATATTTCAAAATTATTGATTGATAAATATCGACAAAAGATTCATTTATATTTTTTGATAGTCTGGTTATAAGGGTGCCCGAGTCAATCATTATCTTTTTGGGTGGGCTTAGCTTCAACTTCTGGCTTCCCATACTAATTTGGGTCACATTGATGTGAAAATGACCTTCCTCTCATTAATCTTCATCGATGTGAACATTATGTCAGATGATAAACTTCTTTGGTCACTCAGTGTGAGGTAGCTGCTGGATGATGGCATGGTCCAGGCAATAATTTCTCATTCTCTTATTATCTTCCCACGCCATCATCTTATGGCTCCCTCATACTACTGGGTGATCGAGAAAGTTCCTCATCCAGCATAAAGTTCACACCCATAAAAATTAATAAGGAAGGTTATTTTCAAATTAGTCTGAGCAAGATTGGTGTGGAAAGCCATAAGCTAAAGATAAGCCAATCTAAAAAAGATATTGATTAACTCAGACACCCTCGTAACTAAACTATCAAAAAATGTATATGAACCTTTTGCCGATATCTATCAATCGGTAGTATCAAAATATAAGATGTTTTCTATAGTATATTATGATGCATGCTATGATTCGACTGATATCAAGAAGTCGATCGTCCTTTCTATCATTGAACTACATTTCGAAGGCGTTGCTATACTGATGATCTATGCTAGGAGAATGATGAAAGTAGAGGATGAAAAAATATAAAAATTCTACCATTGCCTCTCACTTATTAGGAGGGCTACGAAGGAAAAAATCATATTAGGTGCCTTCCAGCAAATTTGGAAGATGGAAGTGTATGATCTTCAATAAATAGAATGATCGATTTTGGAGATGAAAAGTGTTAGTTTCACTCTTGTTACTGCATGGTTCTTAGCGACTATGCTTTGAAACCCTAGTACACTAAGATAATAAAATTTAGCAATACTATTGTTACTATTAGTGCTACAATGCTATAGTTACCATTATTATGTTATTTGCTGCATGGTGTAAATCTAAGTTATAATAAATGGTTCAAAAGACGATCAATGAAATGCAACAAAAATTTGTGTAGGGCATCTTGAGAATTTTTTAGTTACATATTTACATATGATTTAGCGGTCAGCCTTTTCTGGCCAAATGGCAATTTGCAAATCAGCAATAGCATGGGCGAACATAAGTGCTGGAGCTGGAGGTCATACTCATAAAAGATCATATGGAATGATAGCACTGAAGAAATCTAGATAATTATTATTTTATATAAATATGTGTGGAAGTAAAAACATATTCAGTTGAATTTGATTTAAATGAGGTGATGTCATCTTTTTTTTTTGGGGTGCAGTAGGTGATATTAGTAGTTAGTTTTGTGAAAGTTATAAAGGTTGAGATAATTTGAGAGTGGGAGCAAGATGTTCCTTACACTACATAGGAGCATCTTGTTGATCATTTATTGATAGGTAGGATTCAGCCATTTGGGGAGCCTGAGATAATTTTCATCATACTGAAAAATCTTGCAACTATGTCAGTATTTTGACTTGATGCAATGATACCACATCTATCATAACTGAAAACGTTCAGGAGCCACGACCAGTCTAAGCACATACACAAGAGATTATTCATGTGCTAATGAGTGTTGTAAATGGCCTAAATTGCATAGTAAAATGTCTTGTAATTAATCTCTTAAAGGGCTCATTAGATTGTATGCTAAAAGGCACTAGCTTAGTGTGATGCATGCTTGAGGGCATCAAGGTGGTTGAGTCTGGTTCAGCTATACTACAAATCCTTATGCAACACTAGAGGCTTATCTACATACATCATGATTAGTTGCATGGCTGCAAGTTCCACTAATTTTTTTTCTTTTTCTTTCTTTGTTTTTGTGGTTTGTTATGTTACAAAAAGTCTTCCTGATTTATTTTGCTTCTGTCAATTGTGTGTAAAGAATTTCGTATGTCTTCAATTTTTTAGCACTCATGGGCCATTTTCAGACCTTCATCGATGGAAATGAGAAGAAGATAAGAGAACGTAAAAAAAATCAAAGAATGCATCTTAGCAATAATGGTAACTATAGCATTGCAGCACTAATGGTAACAATAGCATTGCTAAATCTTATTACCTCGATGTACTGGGATTTCAAAGCACAGTTGCTAAGAACCATGCAGCAACAAGAGTGGAACTAATATTTTTTATCTCCAAAATCAATTATTCTGTTTATTAGAGATCATACACTTCCATCTTTCAAATTTGTTAGAAGGCATCTAATACGATTTTTTCCTTCGTAGCCCTCCTAATAAATGAGAGGCAATAGTAGAGTTGTATTTTTTTGTCCTCCACTTTCATCATTTTTTCAGCATCGATTATCAGTACAACAACTCCATCGAACTGTAGTTCAATGGTAGGAAAGGATGATTGACTCCTTGACATCAATCGAATCATAGTATGTGTCATAACATTCTACAAAAAATACCTTATATTTTGACATTACTGATCGATGGATGTAGGTAAAAGGTTCATATATATTTTTTGATAGTCTGGTTATGAGGGTGCTTGAGTCAATCATTATCTTTTTGCATGAGCTTATGTTCAGCTTCTAACTTCTCACACTAATTTCGATTGGACTAATGCGAAAATGACCTTCCTCTCATTAATCTTCATTGGTGTGAACATTATATTGGATGACAAACTTCTTTGGTCACCTAATATGAGGTAGCTGCTGGACGATGGTGTGGTCCAAGCAATAATTTCTCATTCTTCTATTGCCTTCCCATGCCATCGTCCCATGGCTTTCTCACACTACTGTGTGATCGAGGAAGTTTCTCATTCGACATAAAGTTTACACCTATAAAGATTAATAAGGAAGGCCATTTTCAAATGTCTGAGTGAGATTGGTGTAGGAAGCTAGAAGCTGAAGATAAGCCTATCCAAAAAGATAATGATTAACTCAGGCACCCTCATAACCAGACTATCAAAAAATGCATATGAATTTTTTGCCGACATTTATCGATCAGCAATGTCAAAATATAAGATATTTTCTACAGAACATTACGACACATACTATGATTCGACTGATGTCAAGGAGTCGATCGTCCTTTCCTACTACTGAACTATATTTTGAAGGAGTTACTGTACTGAAGACCAATGCTAGGAGAATGGTAAAAGTGGAGGATAAAAAAACACAAAAACTCTACTATTGCCTCTCATTTATTAGGAGGGCTACGAAGGAAAAAGTTATATTAGGTGCATTCTAGCAAATTCGGAAGATAGAAGTGTATGATCGTTAATAAACAGAATGATCAATTTTGGAGATAAAAAGTATTAGTTCCACTCTTGTTGCTGCATGGTTCTTAGCAACCATGCTTTGAAATCCCAGTACACCGAGGCAATAAAATTTAGTAATGCTACTGTTACCATTAGTGCTACAATGCTATAGTTACCATTATTATCTAGTTTCAGCAATAGCTGGAGATGTTATTTGCTGCATGGTGTAAATCTAAATTATACTAAATAGTTCAAAAGATGATCACCAAAGTGTAAATCTAAATTATATTTTCATGTGATTTAGTGGTCAGCTTTTTTTGGCCAGACGGTAATTTGCAAATCAGCAGTGGCTTGAGCGAACATAAGGAGTGGAGCTAAAGGCAATGCTCATAGAAGATCATATAGAATGATGGCATTGAAGAAATATGGATAATTATTATTTTACATAAAAATATGTGGAAGTAAAGATATATTTTGTTGAATTTGATTTAAATGAGGTGATGATATCTTTGTTTTTTTTTGGGGGTGGGGAGTAGGTGATATAATTAATTTTGTGAGAGTTATAAAGGTTGAGGTAATTTGAGAGTCGGAACAAGATGTTCCTTACACTAAATGGGAGCATCTTGTTGACCATTTATTGGCAGGTAGGACTCAACTGTTTAGAGCAGCTTGAGATAATTCCTATCATATTGAAAAATCTTGTAACTATATCAGTATTTTGACTTGATGCAATAATACCACATTTGCATGACTGAAAATGTTCAGGAGCCATGACCAGCCTGAGTACATATACCAAGAGATTATTCATATGTTGATGCGTGTTCTAAGTGGTCTAGATTGCGTAGTAAAATATCTTGTAGTTAATCTCTTAAAGGGCTCATTAGATTGCATGCTAAAAGGCACTAGCTTAGTGTGATGCATGCCTGAGGGCATCAAGATGGTTAAGTCTGGTTCAGTCATAATCTATACTGTAGATCTTTATGCAACACTAGAGGCGTATCTACATACATCATGATCAATTGCATGGCTGCAAGTTTCACTAATTTCTTTTTCTTTTTCTTTCTTTTTTATTTTTACAATTTGGTATAGTACAAAAAGTCCTAATTTATTTTGCTTCAATCAATTGTGAGTAAAGTATTTCTCATGCCCTCAATTTATTAGCACTCATGGGCCATTTTTAGACCTTCATTGGTGAAAATGAGAAGAAGATAAGAGAACGTGAAAAAAATCAAAAAAGGCATCTTAATAATAATGGTAACTATAGCATTATAGCACTAATGGTAACAATAGCATTGCTAAATTTTATTATCTCAGTATGTTGAGGTTTCAAAGTACGGTCCTTAAGAATCATGCAGCAACAAAAGTGGAACTAAGACTTTTCATCTTCAAAATTGATCATTCTGTTTATTGGAGATCATACACTTTCATTTTTCGAATTTGCTTGAAGGCACCTAATATGATTTTTTCTTTCGTAGCCTTCCTAATAAATGAGAGGCAATAGTAGAGTTTTGTGTTTTTTCATCTTTCACTTTCATCATTTTTCCAGCATCAGTACAGCAAATCCTTCGAATTGTAGTTCAATGGTAGGAAAGGACAATCGACTCTTTGACATCAGTCGAACTATAGCATGTGTCGTAACGTTTTATAGAAAATACTATATATTTCGACATTACTGATCGATAGATATCGACAAAAGGTTCATATATATATTTTGATAGTCTGATTTCATGGGTGCCTGAGTCAATCATTATCTTTTTGGATGGGTTGATCTTCAGCTTCTGGCTTTCCATGCTAATCTCGGTCAGACTAATCCGAAAATGACCTTCTTATTTATCTTCATTGGCATGAACATTAAGTCAGATGACAAACTTTCTCGATCACCCAATATGAGGTAGCCGTTGAATGATGGCATGGTCCAAGTAATAATTTCTCATTCTCCTATTGCCTTTCCATGCCATCATCTTGTAGCTCCCTCATACTACCGGGTGATCGAGGATGTTTGTCATCCAACATAAAGTTCACACCCATAAAGATTAATAAGAAAGGTCATTTTCTAATTAGTCTAAGTGAGATTGGTGTGGGAAGTCAGAAGCTAAAGATAAGCCCATCCAGAAAGATAATGATTAACTCAGATACTCTTATAACCAGACTATCAAAAAATATATATGAACCTTTCGCCGACATCTATCGATCAACAATGTCAAAATATAAGATGTTTTCTATAAAATATTACGATCCATGTTATGATTCAACTAATGTCAAGGAGTCGATTGTCCTTTGCTACTATTAAACTACAGTTCGAAGGGGTTGCTATAACGATGGCCGATTCTAAGAGAATGGTGAAAGTGGAGGACAAAAATTTCAAAAACTCATTACTACCTCTCATTTTTTAGGCAGATAGCCTACTGTACCTTGATGTCTGCCAAAAGCTTGGTGCCGTTTGAGCTTGTTGGAGAAGTTGAGGGCAGCTTTTGGGGAGCACAAGGGCTAAGCCGATGGATTATCGGCATGCCGTGGGTGATCTTCCTGCCAGAAGACCAGCTATGGTTGCTCCAGTTGCAGAAACCTAGGATGTCGAATCTGTGAAGCTCTCTGGCACTACCAGGGGCATAGGGGACAACTAAAAGAATAAGAAACATTGGCACAGGTTGGTAGGAGGGGAATTAGCCATAATAGAAGATTGTGTTTGATGAAAACTTGGTGGGAGATGAAGAAGATATTTATCGTATTTATGGTCGGGATGTTGATCATGTCATGAAGGAGATCATTAAGCTAGTGAGAAAGATTCTCTCCGGGGGGGCACGCACGTCATCATGTTTTACTAGTATGTAATCCGTGCTTTGCAGTGGGCTTAGTTAAAATCAAAGATAATCTTCAAAATATTTATTAATATATAGATTTTTCATAAAATATAATATATCATATTTTTATTATTTAATAAACTTACATTCATGCTAATCTTCATCTTTCATAATCTTTTTATTTAAATTAAAAAATGAATACCAAAAAAATTTATTGAGGTACTATTGAATTGAGAAGGTTCTATAACCAAATATGACTCAAAATGATTAAAGAAATAAGCTACAATGTTTAAAATCAAATTACCTCCAACAGAATAAAAAAGAAAAGAGAAAAAACTAATAATTAAGATATGTTATCAGATTGTGTTGGGTGATTTTGAAGAAGGTGTTTATTGAAAAATTTAGTGTGAATTCATTTTTTAGGAGTTGAAATAATAAATTCTTGTTGAATATTAGATGAAAAAGATTTGAAGTCAATTTTTGTTAATAAATTATCAAGCTGAGATTCATTTTCTAAAAATATGTTAGTGACCTTCAAATTATACACGCTATTATTGGAACTTTGTAAACTAAATATATTCTAAAATATATAAATGCAATTGAGGATGTTTTTGACAATGACTGGTATACTAAAGCTATCATATTTTATATCTATTGCAAGTGCTAGAACATTAATTAGTTGCTGAGCTAATTTTTTAAAAATTATAAAGATT